>NW_026288323.1:185000-220000 GCF_023373465.1 Oncorhynchus keta
CTTAACGTCTGTCAGTACACATACACACACAAACACACACATACAAGCACACACTCAGACGCCCACCAATTCATTAACTCGTTTGGAACACAAGGACCTACCAACTGCTAGAAGCAAACAGATCTGAATGATGCCACCGGAGGGAGAGAAAGAGAAAGAGAGAGAGAGAGAGAGAGAGATAGAGAGATAGAGAGAGAGAGAGAGAGAGAGAGAGAGAGAGAGAGAGAGAGAGAGAGAGAGAGAGAGAGAGAGAGAGAGAGAGAACTGAGAGGTTTATGTAAACTTGTGTTTCCCATGCCAATAAAGCCCCTTGAATTGAATTGAATTGAGAGAGAGAGAGAGAGAAGGAGAGAGAGAGAGAGAGAGAGAGAGAGAGAGAGAGAGAGTGAGAGAGTTTAGAGAGAGACTTTTGATTATTAGAGATTTCACTTGGAGAGTAGAGAAGAGAAGAGCAGAGGTTTGTAAACTTGTGTTTCCCATGCCAATAAAGCCCCTTGAATTGAATTGAATTGAGAGAGAGAGAGAAGGAGAGAGAGAGGGAGAGAGAGATGTGCCGCTAAATGTTGAGGGAGTGAGAGAATGTGTGCTAAATATTGAGGGAGTGAGAGAATGTGTGCTAAATATTGAGGGAGTGAGAGAATGTGTGCTAAATATTGAGGGAGTGAGAGAATGCTTGGGAACTCGTGCATCAGTTTGTGATTCTATATGTACGTGTGCTTACGTTCGCACGACTCTAGAGACGTAGGATCTTCATTTGTTCACTATTTTTCTTCACTCAGCAGGATAAACATACTTAAGTTTTAAAAAGGCTTCTAAAGTTTTTCATTTGCACTTTTCAGTAGTGATTTGACCTGATGAAAAATGTATCAAATCCGACAAAAATACCCATCAATTATAATCCACATAATAATTCACATTTCCTGTTGCTGCATAATTATTTTTCTGCTGTAGAAAACTAGCTCAAATTAAAATCCTACATCTGTTTTTATCGGTACAAGTGTCTTCCCTATACAAGTGTCTACCCTGTACAAATGTCTACCCTGTTCAGTACAAGTGTCTTCCCTATACAAGTGTCTACCCTGTACATATGTCTACCCTGTTCAGTACAAGTGTCTTCCCTATACAAGTGTCTACCCTGTACAAATGTCTACCCTGTTCAGTACAAGTGTCTTCCCTATACAAGTGTCTACCCTGTACAAATGTCTACCCTGTTCAGTACAAGTGTCTTCCCTATACAAGTGTCTAAGTACAAATGTTACCCTGTTCAGTACAAGTTCTACCCTATACAAGTGTTTACCCTTACAAATGTCACCCTGTTCAGTACAACATTCCCTATACAAGTGTCTACCCTGTACAAAGTCTACCCTGTTCAGTACAAGTGTCTTCCCTATACAAATGTCTACCCTGTTCAGTTGTCTTCCCTATACAAGTGTCTACCCTGTACAAATGTCTACCCTGTTCAGTACAAGTCCCTATACAAGTGTCTACCCTGTACAAACCCTGTTCAGTACAAGTGTCTTCCCTATCAAGTGTATAATACCCTGTTCAGTACAAGTGTCTTCCCTATACAATGTCTGTACAATTTACCCTGTTCAGTACAAGTGTCTTCCCTATACAAGTGTCTACCCTGTACAAATGTCTACCCTGTTCAGTACAAGTGTCTTCCCTATACAAGTGTCTACCCTGTACAAATGTCTACCCTGTTCAGTACAAGTGTCTTCCCTATACAAGTGTCTACCCTGTACAAATGTCTACCCTGTTCAGTACAAGTTCTTCCTATACAAGTGTCTACCCTGTACAAGTTTACCCTGTTCAGTACAAGTGTCTTCCCTATACAAGTGTCTACCCTGTACAAATGTCTACCCTGTTCAGTACAAGTGTCTTCCCTATACAAGTGTCTACCCTGTACAAATGTCTACCCTGTTCAGTACAAGTGTCTTCCCTATACAAGTGTCTACCCTGTACAAATGTCTACCCTGTTCAGTACAAGTGTCTTCCCTGTACAAGTGTCTACCCTGTACAAATGTCTACCCTGTTCAGTACAAGTGTCTTCCCTATACAAGTGTCTACCCTGTACATATGTCTACCCTGTTCAGTACAAGTGTCTTCCCTATACAAGTGTCTACCCTGTACAAATGTCTACCCTGTTCAGTACAAGTGTCTTCCCTATACAAGTGTCTTCCCTATACAAGTGTCTACCCTGTACAAATGTCTACCCTGTTCAGTACAAGTGTCTTCCCTATACAAGTGTCTACCCTGTACAAATGTCTACCCTGTTCAGTACAAGTGTCTACCCTGTACAAATGTCTACCCTGTTCAGTACAAGTGTCTACCCTGTACACATGTCTACCCTGTTCAGTACAAGTGTGTTGGGAACTGGAAACCTGTTTTTTGCAAATCCCCCATCTCCCTGAGACACCCCCGGAGAGTGGGGTCACAGCCTGGTATCGGACATTATTGACGGTGGCCCTGGAACAATAGGCTCTATGCCGGGAGACTTTCTGGGTTTGACTTAACAATACCACTCATTTTCTGTTTAGATGGAAGTGCTATTTTGACCGGTCCGGGGGCACCAGTAAGTCGAGGTAATTGAGGTAAATTCTACATGTAGGTAGAGTTATTAAAGTGATTATGCATAGATAATAACAGAGAGTAGCAACAGTGTAAAAGAGGGGGGGGGCAATGCAAATAATCTGGGTAGCCATTTGATTAGATGTTCAGGAGTCTTATGGCTTGGGGGTAGAAGCCTCATGGACCAAGAAATGGCGCTGTAAGAACCACTAGCCATGCGGAAGTAGAGAGAACAGTCTATGACTAGGGTGTCTGGAGTCTTTGACCATTTTTAGGGCCTTCCTCTGACACCACCTGGTATAGAGGTCCTGGATGGTAGGAAGTTTGGTCCCAGGGATGTACTGGGCCAAACGCACTACCCTCTGTAGTGCCTTGCGATGGGAGGCTGAGTAGTTGCCATACCAGGCAGTGAGTGATGCAACCACTCAGGATGCTCTCGATGGTGCAGCTGTATAACCTTTTGAGGATCTGAGAACCCATGCCAAATATTTTCAGTCTCCTGAGGGGGAATTGGTTTTGTCATGCCCTCTTCATGACTGTCTTGGTTTTCTTGGACCTAGTTAGTTTGTTGGTGATGTGGACACAAGGGAACTTGAAGCTCTCAACCTGCTCCACTACAGCCCCATTGATGAGAACGGGGGTGTGCTCGGTCCTCCTTTTCCTGTAGTCCACAATCATCTCCTTTGTCTTAATCACGTTGAGGTGGAGGTTGTTGTCCTTGCACCACACGGTCAGGTCTCTGACATTCTCCCTATAGGCTGTCTCATCGTTGTCGGTGATCAGGCCTACCACTGTTGTGTTATCGGCAAACTTAATGATGGTGTTGGAGTCGTGCCTGGCCATGCAGTCATGAGTGAACAGGGAGTACAGGAGGGGGCTGAGCAGGATCCAGTTGCAGAGGGAGGTGTTTAGTCCCAGGATCCTTAGCTTAGTGATGAGCTTTGAGGGCACTATGGTGTTGAACGCTGAGCTGTAGTCAATGAATAGCATTCTCACATAGGTGTTCCTTTTGTCCAGGTGGGAAAGGGCAGTGTGGAGTGCAATAGAGATCGCATCATCTGTTAGGGCGGTATGTAAATTGGAGTGGGTCTAGGGTTTCTGGGATAATGGTGTTGATGTGAGTCATGACCAGCCTTTCAAAGCACTTCAAGGCTACAGACATGAGTGCTACAGGTCTGTATTCATTTAGGCAGGTTACCTTAGTGTTCTTGGGCACAGGCACTATGGTGATCTGCTTGAAACATGTTGGTATTACAGACTCAGACAGGGAGAGGTTGAAAGATTTAGATGCACTATTGTAAAGTGGCTGTTCCACTGGATTTCATAAGGTGAATGCACCAATTTGTAAGTCGCTCTGGATAAGAGCGTCTGCTAAATGACTTAAATGTAAATGTAAATGTTGAACATTTCAGTGCCACTTGCCAGTTGGTCAGCGCATACTCAGAGTACACGTCCTAGTAATCCATCTGGCCCCGGGGCCTTGTGAATGTAGTCCTGTTTAAAGGTTTTACTCACATTGGCTGCGGAGAGCGTGATCACACAGTCATCCGGAACAGCTGATGCTCTCATACATGTTTCAGTGTGCCTCGAAGCGAGCATAGAAGTTATGAAGCTTGTCTGGTAGGCTCGTGTCACTGGGAAGCTCTCGGCTGTGCTTCCCTTTGTAGTCTGTAATGGTTTGCAAGCCCTGCCACATCCGACGAGCGTCAGAGACGAGTGTAGTACGACTCGATCTTAGTCCTGTTTTGACGTTTTGCCTGTTTGATGGTTCGTCGGAGGGCATAGCCGGATATCTTAAGCTTCCTTGAAAGAGGAAGAGTCCCGCTCCTTGAAAGTGGCAGCTCTACCCTTTAGCTCAGTGCGGATGTTGACTGTAATCCATGGCTTCTGTTTGGAGTATGTACGTACAGTCACTGTGGCGACGATGTCATCAATGCAGTTATTTATGACGCCAGTGACTGATGTGGTGTACTCCTCAATGCCATTGGAAGAATCATATTCCAGTCTGTGATAGCAAAACAGTCTTGTAGCTTAGCATCTGCTTCATCTGACCACTTTTTTAGTCACTGGTGCTTCCTGCTTTCATTTTTGCTTGTAAGCAGGAATCAGGAGGATGGAATAATGGTCAGATTTGTTAGCTGGAGGGCAAGGGAGAGCTTTGTACGCATCTCTGTGTGTGAAGTAAAGGTTTATCTTCGTGTTGCACATTTAACATGCTTGTGGAAATTTGGTAAAACTGATTTAAGTTTCTCTGCATTCAAGTCCCCGACCACTACGAGTGCCGGCTCTGGGTGAGCATTTTCCTGTTTGCTTATGGCCTTATACAGCTCATTGAGTGCGGTCTTAGCGCCAGCATCGGTCTGTGCTTGTATGTAGAAAGCTATGAAAAATAGAGATTAAACTCTCTAGGTAGATAGTATGATCTACAGCTTATCATGGAAAACTCTACCTCAGGCGAGCAAAACTTTGAGACTTCCTTAGATATCAAGCAGCAGCTGTTTTTTTTACAAATATACATAGACCCCCACAGCTTGTCTTACCAGAGGCTGCTGTTCTATCTAGCCAATGATGTGTTTAACCCGCCAGCTGTATGTTATTCACGTCATCGTTAAGCCACGACTCAGGGAAACATAAGATATTACAGTTTTAAATGTCCTGTTGGTAATTTAACCTTGCTCGTAGGTCATCTATTTTATTTTCCAATGATTGAATGATTGCAAATAGAATGGATGGCAGTGGGGTTCTACTCGCTCGCCGACGAATTCTCAGAAAGCAGCTCGACCTCCGCCCCCTTTTCCTCCGTCTTTTCTTCACGCAAATGACGGGGATCTGGGCCTGTTCCCGGGAGTGCAGTATATCCTTCAGGTCGGACTCGATAAAAGAAAAAGCTTCTACCAGTTCGTGGTGAGTCATCGCTGTTCTGATGTCCAGAAGTTATTTTTTGGGTCATAAGAGACGGTAGCAGCAACATTATGTACAAAATTGGTTAAAAAAAAATTAAAAAGCTACAAAAATAAATACCACAGTTGGTTCGGAGCACGTAAAACGTCAGCCATCATTTCCAGCTCCGTTCTAATTAACTACACAGCAATGAATGCATCGTATGTACAGCAGGGCATTCATGGATACACTTGGTGTACTCCTCTGCTCTCCCTAGACTCTGTCATTACACTAATGTAGCAATATGCCTAATTGGTTTTGCTCATACAATTTGTCTTTTCAGATCTGTGCTGTCCAAAGGATTCAGTGGTGAGCTTCCGGACCCCTCATCCCTTGTCATTGAAGCTGCCAACTTCACCTCAGACTCAGCTCCATTAATCAGCACCACAGGCATTTTCTGCATGGAAACCACTAGTGGACTTCTTCCTTGGCGAAGTACAGGTTGGCAGCATTAACTCTTATTAGCGCCCACCTGCTGTGTCATTCCCCGCCGGGCCACTACAGGGCTGCCAATTAAGGGGCCACAGACTGGGCATATGTGTTAACCAATCAAGTGCACTTGAACCTGAAATCAATGTCTGTGTCATTCACGGTCACATGACATTGAAAGAGGCACAAGAAGCCAATGTGAAATGCCTGAGCGGCACTCCTTGTGGAAGGAAAGAGTGACCGCTTCTACTTTTAGGGAAGTCAGCAATGTGAGAGGACAAAGCACAGCAGACAACTTAGCTGAGAGGATATTTGTTTGTGCCCATGACATGTTGGTGCCCATGACATGTTGGTGCCCATGACATGTTGGTGCCCATGACATGTTTGTGCCCATGACATGTTTGTGCCCATGACATGTTGGAGCCCATGACATGTTGGAGCCCATGACATGTTTGTGCCCATGACATGTTGGTGCCCATGACATGTTTGTGCCCATGACATGTTGGTGCCCATGACATGTTGGAGCCCATGACATGTTTGTGCCCATGACATGTTTGTGCCCATGACATGTTTGTGCCCATGACATGTTGGTGCCCATGACATGTTTGTGCCCATGACATGTTGGTGCCCATGACATGTTTGTGCCCATGACATGTTTGTGCCCATGACATGTTTGTGCCCATGACATGTTGGAGCCCATGACATGTTGGTGCCCATGACATGTTTGTGCCCATGACATGTTGGTGCCCATGACATGTTTGTGCCCATGACATGTTGGTGCCCATGACATGTTGGAGCCCATGACATGTTTGTGCCCATGACATGTTGGAGCCCATGACATGTTGGAGCCCATGACATGTTTGTGCCCATGACATGTTGGAGCCCATGACATGTTGGAGCCCATGACATGTTGGTGCCCATGACATGTTGGTGCCCATGACATGTTGGTGCCCATGACATGTTGGAGCCCATGACATGTTTGTGCCCATGACATGTTTGTGCCCATGACATGTTGGTGCCCATGACATGCTTGTGCCCATGACATGTTGGTGCCCATGACATGTTTGTGCCCATGACATGTTTGTGCCCATGACATGTTTGTGCCCATGACATGTTGGAGCCCATGACATGTTGGAGCCCATGACATGTTTGTGCCCATGACATGTTGGAGCCCATGACATGTTTGTGCCCATGACATGTTGGAGCCCATGACATGTTGGAGCCCATGACATGTTGGAGCCCATGACATGTTGGAGCCCATGACATGTTTGTGCCCATGACATGTTTGAGCCCATGACATGTTTGTGCCCATGACATGTTTGTGCCCATGACATGTTGGAGCCCATGACATGTTTGTGCCCATGACATGTTTGTGCCCATGACATGTTGGAGCCCATGACATGTTTGTGCCCATGACATGTTTGTGCCCATGACATGTTGGAGCCCATGACATGTTTGTGCCCATGACATGTTTGTGCCCATGACATGTTTGTGCCCATGACATGTTTGTGCCCATGACATGTTTGTGCAGAGCATTTTACAAAGATACAACTGTCTTCAATAAGCGAAAACATGTTGTTTACACATACCTGCTGAAGTACCTCTCCATGAACATGTTTGACGCCATCAGCTCACTAGTTCATTTGAGGAGAAATTAACATGTAAACACTGGTAATATATACATGTTCAATGTAATACTTCATGATAAATTCATGTCTCTCACTAATGCCATTACAATGAATCTGTCCTCCAACTATATAGTGTAGTATTTACAACCTGATTCAAAAGATGTGTGCTCTTTCATTACACAGCACGTCTGAATATTATGACATAGAAATACTAAGATTTTTACAGTAAGGAACAATCACATTGTACAGTAAGGAACAATCACATTGTACAGTAAGGAACAATCACATTGTACAGTAAGGAACAATCACATTGTACAGTAAGGAACAATCACATTGTACAGTAAGGAACAATCACATTGTAGAGTCAGGAACAATCACATTGTACAATAAGGAACAATCACATTGTACAGTAAGAAACAATCACATTGTAGAGTCAGGAACAATCACATTGTACAGTAAGAAACAATCACATTGTACAGTAAGAAACAATCACATTGTACAGTAAGGAACAATCACATTGTAGAGTCAGGAACAATCACATTGTACAGTAAGAAACAATCACATTGTACAGTAAGAAACAATCACATTGTACAGTAAGAAAGAATCACATTGTACAGTAAGGAACAATCACATTGTACAGTAAGGAACAATCACATTGTACAGTAAGGAACAATCACATTGCACAGTAAGAAACAATCACATTGTAGAGTCAGGAACAATCATATTGTACAGTAAGAAACAATCACATTGTACAGTAAGGAACAATCACATTGTAGAGTCAGGAACAATCATATTGTACAGTAAGAAACAATCACATTGTACAGTAAGAAACAATCACATTGTAGAGTCAGGAACAATCACATTGTAGAGTCAGGAACAATCACATTGCACAGTAAGGAACAATCACATTGTACAGTAAGGAACAATCACATTGTACAGTAAGGAACAATCACATTGTAGAGTCAGGAACAATCACATTGCACAGTAAGGAACAATCACATTGTACAGTAAGGAACAATCACATTGTACAGTAAGGAACAATCACATTGTACAGTAAGGAACAATCACATTGTAGAGTCAGGAACAACCATATTGTACAGTAATAAACAATCACATTGTACAGTAAGAAACAATCACATTGTAGAGTCAGGAACAATCACATTGTACAGTAAGAAACAATCACATTGTACAGTAAGAAACAATCACATTGTACAGTAAGAAAGAATCATATTGTACAGTAAGAAACAATCACATTGTACAGTAAGGAACAATCACATTGTAGAGTCAGGAACAATCATATTGTACAGTAAGAAACAATCACATTGTACAGTAAGAAACAATCATATTGTACAGTAAGAAACAATCACATTGTACAGTAAGGAACAATCACATTGTAGAGTCAGGTTGACTTGTCTCCCAGTGATGTATCAGCTTGTCTAAGGAACAATCACTTGTAGAGTCAGAGGGGGTTAGGAACAATCATATTGTACAGTAAGAAACAATCACATTGTACAGTAAGAAACAATCACATTGTAGAGTCAGGAACAATCACATTGTAGAGTCAGGAACAATCACATTGCACAGTAAGGAACAATCACATTGTACAGTAAGGAACAATCACATTTTACAGTAAGGAACAATCACATTGTACAGTAAGGAACAATCACATTGTACAGTAAGGAACAATCACATTGTACAGTAAGGAACAATCACATTGTAGAGTCAGGAACAATCATATTGTACAGTAAGAAACAATCACATTGTACAGTAAGTAACAATCACATTGTACAGTAAGGAACAATCACATTGTACAGTAAGGAACAATCACATTGTACAGTAAGGAACAATCACATTGTACAGTAAGAAACAATCACATTGTACAGTAAGGAACAATCACATTGTACAGTAAGGAACAATCACATTGTACAGTAAGGAACAATCACATTGTACAGTAAGGAACAATCACATTGTACAGCAAGGAACAATCACATTGTACAGTAAGTAACAATCACATTGTACGATAAATACCAATTTCAGGCTAAATATGGTATCAGGCTGCATAACCATTGACTTGCTCTCATGTCTCCCAGTGATGTATCAGCTTCTCTACACTCTTTAGCAGAGAGGGGGTTAGGTTTCCTCCTCTCCAGGTTGACTTGCTCTCATGTCTCCCAGTGATGTTTGAGCTTCTCTACACTCTTTAGCAGAGAGGGGGTTAGGTTTCCTCCTCTCCAGGTTGACTTGCTCTCATGTCTCCCAGTGATGTATCAGCTTCTCTACACTCTTTAGCAGAGAGGGGGTTAGGTTTCCTCCTCTCCAGGTTGACTTGCTCTCATGTCTCCCAGTGATGTTTGAGCTTCTCTACACTCTTTAGCAGAGAGGGGGTTAGGTTTCCTCCTCTCCAGGTTGACTTGCTCTCATGTCTCCCAGTGATGTATCAGCTTCTCTACACTCTTTAGCAGAGAGGGGTTAGGTTTCCTCCTCTCCAGGTTGACTTGCTCTCATGTCTCCCAGTGATGTTTCAGCTTCTCTACACTCTTTAGCAGAGAGGGGGTTAGGTTTCCTCCTCTCCAGGTTGACTTGCTCTCATGTCTCCCAGTGATGTTTGAGCTTCTCTACACTCTTTAGCAGAGAGGGGGTTAGGTTTCCTCCTCTCCAGGTTGACTTGCTCCTCGTAGCTCGTCTATCATTTGAAGGCACCAGCTCTAACAGATAAGTAAGACATGTTACATGTTATTGATTCAGTGCATCACAATTACCATCGTTTGTTAATAGGTGCATTCTTTAATCAGCATCCTCATCATTAACAGCAACTTAAACATCATACATTTCATTTAATTGCCCTTGAGCAAAGGACATTTTTAGGCAATATACTGCTGAGCTATTGTTTCTGGCAGTGAAGTTGAGTATGAGAGACTGGAGCAATGAGCAACATGGACATGAAAAATACATTTCATATGAAGTATATATCAACTTAAAACTCAATTTACAAATGTATTTACTAATGTCTTATCATGTGTTGTTGCCTGTTGACTGCCACATCTGTACTGGAATTTATAAGTTAACAAACAAGTTGCCTGTTCCCTGCCGGGCATTCACTCAACCTACTACCAGTCAAGTTGCCTGTTCCCTGCCGGGCATTCACTCAACCTACTACCAGTCAAGTTGCCTGTTCCCTGCCGGGCATTCACTCAACCTACTACCAGTCAAGTTGCCTGTTCCCTGCCGGGCATTCACTCAACCTACTACCAGTCAAGTTGCCTGTTCCCTGCCGGGCATTCACTCAACCTACTACCAGTCAAGTGCCTGCCTGCATTCACTCAACCTACTACCCCTGCCTGGCCGGGCATTCACTCAACCTACTACCAGTCAAGTTGCCTGTTCCCTGCCGGGCATTCACTCAACCTACTACCAGTCAAGTTGCCTGTTCATTCACTCAACCTACTACCAGGGCTGTTCCTCACTCAACCTACTACCAGTCAAGTTGCCTGTTCTCTGCCGGGCATTCACTCAACCTACTACCAGTCAAGTTGCCTGTTCCCTGCCGGGCATTCACTCAACCTACTACCAGTCAAGTTGCCTGTTCCCTGCCGGGCATTCACTCAACCTACTACCAGTCAAGTTGCCTGTTCCCTGCCGGGCATTCACTCAACCTACTACCAGTCAAGTTGCCTGTTCCCTGCCGGGCATTCACTCAACCTACTACCAGTCAAGTTGCCTGTTCCCTGCCGGGCATTCACTCAACCTACTACCAGTCAAGTTGCCTGTTCCCTGCCGGGCATTCACTCAACCTACTACCAGTCAAGTTGCCTGTTCCTGCCGGGCATTCACTCAACCTACTACCAGTCAAGTTGCCTGTTCCCTGCCGGGCATTCACTCAACCTACTACCAGTCAAGTTGCCTGTTCCCTGCCGGGCATTCACTCAACCTACTACCAGTCAAGTTGCCTGTTCCCTGCCGGGCAGTCACTCAACCTACTACCAGTCAAGTTGCCTGTTCCCTGCCGGGCATTCACTCAACCTACTACCAGTCAAGTTGCCTGTTCCCTGCCGGGCATTCACTCAACCTACTACCAGTCAAGTTGCCTGTTCCCTGCCGGGCATTCACTCAACCTACTACCAGTCAAGTTGCCTGTTCCCTGCCGGGCATTCACTCAACCTACTACCAGTCAAGTCAGTGGCAAAGCAGACATAACGGTAACTAGATTTAGCTAACTTTTTACTTCACAATTGTAAGCATTAAGGTGTAAATTCTGGCTTAAGGATTCAAACTAGCAACCAATGCTCTAACCTCTAGGCTAACTTCTGCTCTTGTACAGGCATAGCTTTGTGTGCACAACAACACACACGTCAACACACAAGTAAATGTGCAGCACAAAATATTATAGTAAGAATGACTAAATGTAGAGTCAAGTAGACATAAGCATTGCTTTCCATGTATTATACAGTAAGTCAGGTAACTTTGCTCCGCCATCTCCCCATGCTAGCTAGGATTAGCATTAGCTCAATATAAATCCCATAAGAACATGCTAGCTAGGATTAGCATTAGCTCTGTGTAAATCCCTTAAGAACATTGCAGGGATCCTGAGAGGATGGGTGGGTAGCGGGAAGCCGCTTGTATCCACAGTTAAAGTCCCTGCTATCCCCTTAGCTCCGTAATCATTATCCCTGCCTGCCACTCATATAGAGAGGTGTGTGGATGGGGAGGAGGGGTATGGTGTGTGGGGGGGTATACGGTGTGTGTGTGTGTGTGTGTGTGTGTGTGTGTGTGTGTGTGTGTGTGTGTGTGTGTGTGTGTGTGTGTGTGTGTGTGTGTGTGTGTGTGTGTGTGTGTGTGTGTGTGTGTGTGTGTGTGTGTGTGTGTGTGTGTGTGTGTGTGTGTGTGTGTGTGTGTGTGTGTGTCTTACCATCACCTCTTAAACACTGTCTTCAAAGCTACGCAGGCTAAGTAATACAGACATACGTATAGACATGGCTTAGTGGTACTGATGGGGAGAGAGGAGGAGAAGAGGAGTGGGGGGAGGGGGACGAGGGGAGGTGAAGTTGAGATATATGCAAAGCCTTAAGGTTCTGTGATGTTTCACCTCTGGGAAACTGGAGGGAGGGAGACAGAGAGAGTGATGGAAGGGAGAGAGATAGAAAGAAACGGGGTCAGGAGAGGGTGTTGCCACAGGAAGTAGTTTTGGGGTGGAGGTGCTACGGTATTTTTGCCCATTCCGCTAATACAGGACTAGCAAAGCTCCAGTACACTACTTTTGTTTATTCATATTATTCCGATGTTTCAGGGGGTGCTAAGCATCCTCAGCATCCTCAGCATCCTCAGCATCCTCAGCACCCTCAGCATCCTCAGCATCCTCAGCACCCCTACAGTGCCTTGAAAACCTTTTCATCCTCTTGACGTTTTTCCTATTTTGTCGCATTACAACCTGTAGTTGAAATTGATTTGTTTTTGGATTTCATGTAATTGACATACACAAAATAGTCCAAATTGGTGATACGGAAAAGTGCTGTGTGCATATGTATTCACCCCCTTTGCTATAAAGCCCCTAAATAAGATCTGGTGCAACCAATTACCTTCAGAAGTCACATAATTAGTTAAATGAAGTCCACCTGTCTGAAATCTAAGTGTCACATGATCTGTCACATGAGCTCAGTATATATACATATGTTTTGAGAGGCCCCAGAGTCTGCAACACCGCTAAGCAAGGGGGCACCACTAAGCAAGCAGCACCATGAAGACCAAGGAGCTCTCCAAACAGGTCAGGGACAAAGTTGTGGAGAAGTACAGATCAGGGTTGGGTATATTTTTTATATATTTTTTTATTTTACCTTTATTTAACCAGGCAAGTCAGTTAAGAACATATTCTTATTTTCAATGACGGCCTGGGAACAGTGGGTTAGCTGCCTGTTCAGGGGCAGAACGACAGATTTGTACCTTGTCAGCTCGGGGGTTTGAACTCGCAACCTTCCGGTTACTAGTCCAACACTCTAACCACTAGGCTACCCTGCCACCTCTACACTCTAACCACTAGGCTACCCTTCCGCCTCTACACTCTAACCACTAGGCTACCCTGCCACCTCTACACTCTAACCACTAGGCTACCCTGCCGCCTCTACATTCTAACCACTAGGCTAGAAACTTTGAACATCCCACGGAGCTCCAATAAATCCATTATTAAAAAATGTAAAGAATATGTCACCACAACAAACCTGCCAAGAGAGGGCCGTACACCACAACTCACAGACCAGACAACCTGCCAGAGGGCCGCCCACCACAACTCACAGACCAGACAACCTGCCAGAGGGCCGCCCACCACAACTCACAGACCAGACAACCTGCCAGAGGGCCGCCCACCACAACTCACAGACCAGACAACCTGCCAGAGGGCCGCCCACCACAACTCACAGACCAGACAACCTGCCAGAGGGCCGCCCACCACAACTCACAGACCAGACAACCTGCCAGAGGGCCGCCCACCACAACTCACAGACCAGACAACCTGCCGAGAGAGGGCCGCCCACCACAACTCACAGACCAGACAACCTGCCAGAGGGCCGCCCACCACAACTCACAGACCAGACAACCTGCCAGAGGGCCGCCCACCACAACTCACAGACCAGACAACCTGCCAGAGGGCCGCCCACCACAACTCACAGACCAGACAACCTGCCAGAGGGCCGCCCACCACAACTCACAGACCAGACACCCTGCCAGAGGGCCGCCCACCACAACTCACAGACCAGACAACCTGCCAGAGGGCCGCCCACCACAACTCACAGACCAGACAACCTGCCAGAGGGCCGCCCACCAAAACTCACAGACCAGACAACCTGCCAGAGGGCCGCCCACCAAAACTCACAGACCAGACAACCTGCCAGAGGGCCGCCCACCAAAACTCATAGACCAGACAACCTGCCAGAGGGCCGCCCACCAAAACTCACAGACCAGACACGGAGGGCCTTAATCAGAGACGCAACAAAGAGACCAAAGACAACCCTAAAGGAGCTGCAAACTCCACAGTGGAGATTGGAGTATCTGTCCATATGACCACTTTAAGCCATACACTCCACAGAGCTGGGCTATACAGAAGAATGGCCAGAAAAAAAGCCATTGCTTGAAGAAATAAATAAGCAAACACATTTGATGTTCGCTAAAAGGCATGTGGGAGACTCCCCAAACGTATGGAAGAAGGTACTCTGGTCAGATGAGACTAAAATTGAGCTTTTTGGGCATCAAGGAAATCCCTATGTCTGGCGCAAACCCAACACCTCTCATAACCCTGAGAACACCATCCCCACAGTGAAGCATGGTGGTGGCAGCATCATGCTGTTGGGATGTTTTCATCGGCAGGGAGACTGTTCAGAATTGAAGGAATGATGGATGGCGCTAAACAGAGGGACATTCTAAAGGGAAAACTTTTTCAGTCTACCAGAGATTTGAGACTGGAGGTCCCAGTCTCCGTCCCAGACTGTTTATTTTCTGTAGTTGTACAGTAGTGTTTTGTAAGGATAGTGTGAACAGGGGTTCTGTAGTTGTATAGTAGTGTTTTGTAAGGATGGTGTGAACAGGGGTTCTGTAGTTGTATAGTAGTGTTTTGTAAGGATGGTGTGAACAGGGTTCTGTAGTTGTATAGTAGTGTTTTGTAAGGATGGTGTAAACAGGAGTTCTGTAGTTGTATAGTAGTGTTTTGTAAGGATGGTGTAAACAGGGGTTCTGTAGTTGTATAGTAGTGTTTTGTAAGGATGGTGTGAACAGGGTTCTGTAGTTGTATAGTAGTGTTTTGTAAGGATGGTGTGAACAGGGGTTCTGTAGTTGTATAGTAGTGTTTTGTAAGGATGGTGTGAACAGGGTTCTGTAGTTGTATAGTAGTGTTTTGTAAGGATGGTGTGAACAGGGTTCTGTAGTTGTATAGTAGTGTTTTGTAAGGATGGTGTGAACAGGGGTTCTGTAGTTGTATAGTAGTGTTTTGTAAGGATGGTGTGAACAGGGGTTCTGTAGTTGTATAGTAGTGTTTTGTAAGGATGGTGTGAACAGGGGTTCTGTAGTTGTATAGTAGTGTTTTGTGAGGATGGTGTGAACAGGGGTTCTGTAGTTGTATAGTAGTGTTTTGTAAGGATGGTGTGAACAGGGGTTCTGTAGTTGTATAGTAGTGTTTTGTGAGGATGGTGTGAACAGGGGTTCTGTAGTTGTATAGTAGTGTTTTGTAAGGATGGTGTGAACAGGGGTTCTGTAGTTGTATAGTAGTGTTTTGTAAGGATGGTGTAAACAGGGGTTCTGTAGTTGTATAGTAGTGTTTTGTAAGGATGGTGTGAACAGGGGTTCTGTAGTTGTATAGTAGTGTTTTGTAAGGATGGTGTAAACAGGGTCTCTGTAGTTGTATAGTAGTGTTTTGTGAGGATGGTGTGAACAGGGGTTCTGTAGTTGTATAGTAGTGTTTTGTAAGGATGGTGTGAACAGGGGTTCTGTAGTTGTATAGTAGTGTTTTGTAAGGATGGTGTGAACAGAGGTTCTGTAGTTGTATAGTAGTGTTTTGTAAGGATGGTGTGAACAGGGGTTCTGTAGTTGTATAGTAGTGTTTTGTAAGGATGGTGTGAACAGGGGTTCTGTAGTTGTATAGTAGTGTTTTGTAAGGATGGTGTAAACAGGGTCTCTGTAGTTGTATAGTAGTGTTTTGTAAGGATGGTGTGAACAGGGGTTCTGTAGTTGTATAGTAGTGTTTTGTAAGGATGGTGTGAACAGGGGTTCTGTAGTTGTATAGTAGTGTTTTGTAAGGATGGTGTGAACAGGGGTTCTGTAGTTGTATAGTAGTGTTTTGTAAGGATGGTGTGAACAGGGGTTCTGTAGTTGTATAGTAGTGTTTTGTAAGGATGGTGTGAACAGGGGTTCTGTAGTTGTATAGTAGTGTTTTGTAAGGATGGTGTGAACAGGGGTTCTGTAGTTGTATAGTAGTGTTTTGTAAGGATGGTGTTAACAGGGTCTCTGTAGTTGTATAGTAGTGTTTTGTAAGGATGGTGTGAACAGGGGTTCTGTAGTTGTATAGTAGTGTTTTGTAAGGATGGTGTGAACAGGGTTCTGTAGTTGTATAGTAGTGTTTTGTAAGGATGGTGTGAACAGGGTTCTGTAGTTGTATAGTAGTGTTTTGTAAGGATGGTGTAAACAGGGGTTCTGTAGTTGTATAGTAGTGTTTTGTAAGGATGGTGTGAACAGGGGTTCTGTAGTTGTATAGTAGTGTTTTGTAAGGATGGTGTGAACAGGGGTTCTGTAGTTGTATAGTAGTGTTTTGTAAGGATGGTGTGAACAGGGTTCTGTAGTTGTATAGTAGTGTTTTGTAAGGATGGTGTAAACAGGGTCTCTGTAGTTGTATAGTAGTGTTTTGTAAGGATGGTGTGAACAGGGGTTCTGTAGTTGTATAGTAGTGTTTTGTAAGGATGGTGTGAACAGGGGTTCTGTAGTTGTATAGTAGTGTTTTGTAAGGATGGTGTGAACAGGGGTTCTGTAGTTGTATAGTAGTGTTTTGTAAGGATGGTGTGAACAGGGGTTCTGTAGTTGTATAGTAGTGTTTTGTAAGGATGGTGTGAACAGGGGTTCTGTAGTTGTATAGTAGTGTTTTGTAAGGATGGTGTGAACAGGGGTTCTGTAGTTGTATAGTAGTGTTTTGTAAGGATGGTGTGAACAGGGGTTCTGTAGTTGTATAGTAGTGTTTTGTAAGGATGGTGTGAACAGGGGTTCTGTAGTTGTATAGTAGTGTTTTGTAAGGATGGTGTGAACAGGGGTTCTGTAGTTGTATAGTAGTGTTTTGTAAGGATGGTGTAAACAGGGGTTCTGTAGTTGTATAGTAGTGTTTTGTAAGGATGGTGTGAACAGGGTTCTGTAGTTGTATAGTAGTGTTTTGTAAGGATGGTGTGAACAGGGGTTCTGTAGTTGTATAGTAGTGTTTTGTAAGGATGGTGTAAACAGGGGTTCTGTAGTTGTATAGTAGTGTTTTGTAAGGATGGTGTGAACAGGGGTTCTGTAGTTGTATAGTAGTGTTTTGTAAGGATGGTGTGAACAGGGTTCTGTAGTTGTATAGTAGTGTTTTGTAAGGATGGTGTGAACAGGGGTTCTGTAGTTGTATAGTAGTGTTTTGTAAGGATGGTGGTGTAAACAGGGTTCTGTAGTTGTATAGTAGTGTTTTGTAAGGATGGTGTGAACAGGGTTCTGTAGTTGTATAGTAGTGTTTTGTAAGGATGGTGTGAACAGGGTTCTGTAGTTGTATAGTAGTGTTTTGTAAGGATGGTGTGAACAGGGTTCTGTAGTTGTATAGTAGTGTTTTGTAAGGATGGTGTGAACAGGGTTCTGTAGTTGTATAGTAGTGTTTTGTAAGGATGGTGTGAACAGGGGTTCTGTAGTTGTATAGTAGTGTTTTGTAAGGATGGTGTAAACAGGGGTTCTGTAGTTGTATAGTAGTGTTTTGTAAGGATGGTGTGAACAGGGGTTCTGTAGTTGTATAGTAGTGTTTTGTAAGGATGGTGTGAACAGGGGTTCTGTAGTTGTATAGTAGTGTTTTGTAAGGATGGTGTGAACAGGGGTTCTGTAGTTGTATAGTAGTGTTTTGTAAGGATGGTGTAAACAGGGGTTCTGTAGTTGTATAGTAGTGTTTTGTAAGGATGGTGTGAACAGGGGTTCTGTAGTTGTATAGTAGTGTTTTGTAAGGATGGTGTAAACAGGGGTTCTGTAGTTGTATAGTAGTGTTTTGTAAGGATGGTGTAAACAGGGGTTCTGTAGTTGTATAGTAGTGTTTTGTAAGGATGGTGTAAACAGGGGTTCTGTAGTTGTATAGTAGTGTTTTGTAAGGATGGAGTATGTCGTGAGTTGAATATTCCTCATAATGTCATTCTGTGTAAACAGAGTCTAGGTCTCGTCGTGAAGATTAAACATTGATGTTTCAGGGCCGTAATATTAACATGACCCAACTTTATTGATGGTTTGGTTTAATAACTGTCTGATTTTATATGGCTCGGTGTAAACACACTATGAGGATAGGGAGTCCTTGATTGAATGAATGAAGCAAGAAAGAAAGTCAATTTCACAAAGCTCTCGCCACGTAACATAAAAAGTAGGAATTTCAAAGGAACAAGAATTTCTCCCGAACTAATTCATCTTGACACTTCTGCAAATGATGTTTTGCTGGGTCAAGTTGTTTCTGAGCTGATTTAATGTACACAGAAATAGAACATGAATCTGACCATGCAGTGATCGGTTGCTTGAATTGATTGTTTGATTTATTGAATGATTAATCCATTAATTTATTCATCCATTCATCCATGTTTTCATTCATATATCCATTAATGTATTCATCCATCCATATATTAATTAATGTATTCATCCATGTATTCATTAATGTATTCATCCATCCATATATTAATTAATGTATTCATCCATGTATTCATTAATGTATTCATCCATCCATATATCCATGTATTCATCCATATATTCATCCATGTATTCATCCATGTATTCATCCATCCATATATCCATATATTCATCCATATATTCATCCATGTATTCATTAATGTATTCATTAATGTATTCATATCCCATATCTTGAATTGGATTGTTTAGTGATTTAATTGATTGTTTGATTTATTGAATGATTTCCATTAATTTAGTCATCCATTTTGTATTCATTAATGTTTCATCCATGAATGGTATATCCATTCATGTATTCATCCATCCATATTAATCCATGTATTCATCCATGTATTCATTAATGTATTCATCCATGTATTCATCCATATATTCATTAATGTATTCATCCATATTATTCCATGTATTCATTAATGTATTCATCCATGTATTATCCATGTATTCATCCATGTATTCATTAATGTATTCATCCATATATCCATCCATATATCCATTAATGTATTCATCCATCCATATATCCATGTATTCATTAATGTATTCATCCATCCATATATCCATGTATTCATTAATGTATTCATCCATCCATATATCCATGTATTCATCCATATATTCATCCATGTATTCATTAATGTATTCATCCATGTATTCATTCAGGTATTCATCCATATATTCATCCATGTATTCATCCATGTATTCATCCAATGTATTCATCCATATATTCATCCATGTATTCATCCATATATTCATCCATGTATTCATTCATGTATTCATCCATATATTCATCCATGTATTCATTCATATATTCATCCATGTATTCATCCATGTATTCATCCATGTATTCATTCAGGTATTCATCCATATATTCATCCATGTATTCATTCAGGTATTCATCCATGTATTCATCCATATATTCATCCATATATTCATTCAGGTATTCATCCATATATTCATCCATGTATTCATTCATGTATTCATCCATATATTCATCCATGTATTCATTCATGTATTCATCCATGTATTCATTCAGGTATTCATCCATATATTCATCCATGTATTCATTCAGGTATTCATCCATATATTCATCCATGTATTCATTCATGTATTCATCCATATATTCATCCATGTATTCATTCAGGTATTCATCCATATATTCATCCATATATTCATCCATGTATTCATCCATATATTCATCCATGTATTCATCCATATATTCATCCATATATTCATCCATGTATTCATCCATGTTTTCATCCATATATTCATCCATGTATTCATCCATGTATTCATCCATATATTCATCCATGTATTCATCCATGTATTCATCCATATATTCATCCATGTATTCATCCATGTATTCATCCATGTATTCATCCATGTATTCATCCATGTATTCATCCATGTATTCATCAATGTATTCATCCATGTATTCATTCATATATTCATCCATGTATTCATCCATATATTCATCCATATATTCATTAATGTATTCATCCATCCATATATCCATTTATTCATCCATGTATTCATCCATGTATTCATCCATATATTCATCCATGTATTCATCCATATATTCATCCATGTATTCATCCATATATTCATCCATGTATTCATCCATATATTCATCCATGTATTCATCCATATATTCATCCATGTATTCATCCATATATTCATCCATGTATTCATCCATATATTCATCCATATATTCATCCATATATTCATCCATGTATTCATCCATATATTCATCCATGTATTCATCCATATATTCATCCATATATTCATCCATGTATTCATCCATATATTCATCCATGTATTCATCCATATATTCATCCATGTATTCATCCATGTATTCATCCATGTATTCATCCATGTATTCATCCATATATTCATCCATATATTCATCCATATATTCATCCATATATTCATCCATATATTCATCCATATATTCATCCATGTATTCATCCATATATTAATCCATGTATTCATCCATATATTCATCCATGTATTCATCCATATATTCATCCATATATTCATCCATGTATTCATCCATATATTCATTCATTCGTCCTAAACAATGAAACACCACTGTCAATTATCCATCACCATGGTAATGAGCAGGATGAGGAGGAACTCTGGGTATTTTTATTATCGTGATCAAAGATCAAATGTCCACTGATTTAGTAGTGTGTGTGTGTGTGTGAGCATGTACACATGTGTGCATGTGTCTATGTGTGTGTGTATATGTGTGCGTGCATGTGCACATGTAAGTGTGTGTGTGTGTCAGAGAGTCATAATTAGTGTTTGAGAGAGTTAGATGGAGTGGGCCGGCCTGGCTGTTTTAAAGGACGCGTCCCAAATCACACCTTATATTCCCTACATAGTGCATTACTTTAGAGCAGAGCCTTATGTGCGCCACTACGGTGTCCCTATGGGGCCTGGTCAAAAGGCTAGCACTAAATACGGACTAGGGTGCCAATTGGGAAGCAGCTAAAGCCCATAATGACCTTGGGAATAAAGTGTTTTTTTTAATCAACCTGTTAAAACTATAATTGGACCTTAATTATGTGACGTTTAAAAAGACGGCATGGAAAATGTAGAAGAACGTTCTGTTTAATAATAGTTAGGAAGAGGTGGAGAAATCACAATGGTAGGTCAAGCAGCAGAACCATTGGTGTGTGTGTGTGTGTGTGTGTGTGTGTGTGTGTGTGTGTGTGTGTGTGTGTGTGTGTGTGTGTGTGTGTGTGTGTGTGTGTGTGTGTGTGTGTGTGTGTGTGTGTGTGTGTGTGTGTGTGTGTGTGTGTGTGTGTGTGTGTGTGTGTGTGTGGGTGTGTGTGTGTAGGTGGGCTGTGTGTGTGGGGTGTGTGTGTGTGTGCGGCTGTGTGTGTATAAGTGGGGTTTGTGTGTGCGGCTGTGTGTGTGTGTGTGTAGGTGGACTGTGTGAGTGGTCTGTGTTTGTCGCCTCTTCCAGTTCACTTCCACAGACCCACCCACACCATCTCTATGTTATTCCTCTACATACAGTTGAAGTGGGAAGATTACATTCACGTAGGTTGGAGTCATTAAAACTCGTTTTTTCACCCACTCCACATATTTCTTGTTAACAAACTATAGTTTTGGCAAGTCGGTTAGGACATCTACTTTGTGCATGACACAAGTAATTTTTAAAACAATTGTTTACAGGCAGATTATTTCACTTATAATTCACTGTATCACATTTCCAGTGGGTCAGAAGTTTACATACACTAAGTTGACTGTGCCTTCTGATAGGCTAATTGACATCATTTGAGTCAATTGGAGGTGTACAGTCGTGGCCAAAAGTTTTGAGAATGACACAAATATAAATTTTCAGAAAGTCTGCTGCCTCAGTTTGTGCAATTTGCATATTATCCAGAATGTTGTGAAGAGTGATCAGATGAATTGCAATTAATTTCCACTGCATTTCCACCCTGCCACAAAAGGACCAGCTGACATCATGTCAGTGATTCTCTCGTTAACACAGGTGTGAGTGTTGACGAGGACAAGGCTAGAGATCACTCTGTCATGCTGATTGAGTTCAAATAACAGACTGGAAGCTTCAAAAGGAGGGTGGTGTTTGGAATCATTGTTCTTCCTCTGTCAAGCATGGTTACCTGCAAGGAAACATGTGCCGTCATCATTTCTTTGCACAAAAAGGGCTTCACTGTCACGCCCTGACCTTAGAGAGCGTTTTTATTCTCTATTTTTGTTAGGTCAAGGAGTGACGAGGGTGGGTAGTCTAGTTTTTTCTTTTTTATGTTGGCCTGGTATGTTTCCCAATCAGAGGCAGCTGTCTATAGTTGTCTCTGATTGGGGAATATATTTAGGCAGCCTTTTGCCACCTGTTGTTTGTGGGATCTTGTTTTTGTATTGTTGTGTTTTAGCCCTACAAAGCTGAACGTTTCATTTATTACATTTTCTTGTTTTTTTGTGCCGATTATCATGAATAAAAAATTATTACCAAGCGCCAGGACCGTCCCCTAAAGTTTATTCAGCTGCGGGATCAGGAATGGCAGCAGGCAGGTATGAGTGCATCTGTACGCACAGTGAGGCGAAGACTTTTGGAGGAAGGCCTGGTGTCAAGAAGGGCAGCAAAGAAGCCACTTGTCTCCAGGAAAAACATCAGTGACAGACTGATATTCTGGAAAAGGTACAGGGATTGGACTGCTGAGGACTGGGGTAAAGTCATTTTCTCTGATGAATCCCCTTTCTGATTGTTTGGGGCATCCGGAAAAAAGCTTGTCCGGAGAAGACAAGGTGAGCGCTACCATCAGTCCTGTGTCATGCCAACACTAAAGCATCCTGAGACCATTCATGTATGGGGTTGCCTCTCAGCCAAGGGAGTGGGCTCACTCACAATTTTGCCTAAGAACACAGCCATCAATAAAGAATGGTACCAACACATCCTCCGAGAGCAACTTCTCCCAACCATCCAGGAACAATTTGGTGACAAACAATGCCTTTTCCAGCATGATGGACCACCTTGCCATAGGGCAAAAGTGATAACTAAGTGGCTCAGGGAACAAAACATCGATATTTTGGGTCCATGGCCAGGAAACTCCCCAGATCTTAATCCCGTTGAGAACTTCAAGAGGCGGGTGGACAAACTAAACTAAAACCCACAAATTCTGACAAACTCCCAGCATTGATTATTTAAGAAAGGGCTGCCATCAGTCAGGATGTGGACCAGAAGTTAATTGACAGTGTGCCAGGGTGGATTGCAGAGTTCTTGAACAAGAAGAGTTCTTGAACAACACTGGAAATATTGACTCTTTGCATCAACTTCGTGTAATTGTCAGTAAAATCCTTTGACACTTATGAAATGCTTATAATTATACTTCAGTATTCCATAGTAACATCTGACAAAAATATCTAAAGACACTGAAGCAGCAAACTTTGTTGAACATTTAACATGTGTGTCTTTCTCAAAACTTTTGGCCACGACTGTACCTGTGGATGTATTTCAAGGCCTACCTTCAAACTCAGTGCCTCTTTGCTTGACATCATGGGAAAATCAAAAGAAATCAGCCAAGAACTCAGAAAAAAAATTGTGGGCCTCCACAAGTCTGGTTCATCTTTGGGAGCAATTTACAAATGCCTGAAGGTACTATGTTCATCTGTACAAACAATAGTACGCAAATATAAACACCATGGGACACCATCATAGCCTCTCAGGAAGGAGATACGTTCTGTCTCCTAGAGTTGAACGTACTTTGGTGCGAAAAGTGCAAATCAATCCCAGAACAACAGCAAAGGACCTTGTGAAGATGCTGGAGGAAACAGGTACAAAAGTATCTATAACCACAGTAAAATGAGTCCTATATCGACATAACCTGAAAGGCCGCTCAGCAAGGAAGAAACCACTGCTCCAAAACCGCATTTAAAAAAGCCAGACTACGGTTTGCAACTGCACATGGGGACAAAGATCGTACTCTTTGGAGAAATGTCCTCTGGTCTGATGAAACAAAAATAGAACTGTTTGGCCATAATGACCATCGTTATGTTTGGAGGAAAAAGGGGGAGGCTTGCAAGCTGAAAAACAACATCCCAACCGTGAAGCACGGGGGTGGCAGCATCATGTTGTGGGGGTGCTTTGCTGCAGCAGGGACTGGTGCACTTCACAAAATAGATGGCTTTGTGAGGGAGGAAAATTATGTGGATATATTGAAGCAACATCTCAAGAAATCCATCAGGAAGTTAAAGCTTGGTCACAAATGGGTCTTCCAAATGGACAATGACCCCAAGCATACTTCCAAAGTTGCCCTGACCTCAATCCTATAGAAAATGTGTGGGCGGAACTGAAAAAGCATGTGCGAGCAAGGAGGCCTACAAACCTGACTCGGGTACACCAGCTCTGTCAGGAGGAATGGGCCAAAATTCACCCAACTTATTGTGGGAAGGTTGTGAAAATGAAATCTGAAATAAATCACCCTATTATTCTGACAAACATTGGAATTGTGAAAACTGTTTAAATGACCCCTGTTTCTGTTCAAATGAAAGCCCCACTTGGTGGTAGGTCTGGTGGTAGGTCTGCTGTTTCTGTTAAAATGAAAGCCCCATCACTTGGTGGTAGGTCTGCTGTTTCTGTTAAAATGAAAGCCCCATCACTTGGTGGTAGGTCTGCTGTTTCTGTTAAAATGAAAGCCCCATCACTTGGTGGTAGGTCTGCTGTTTATGTTTCAAGAAAGCCCTTCACTTGGTGGTATAAATGAAAGCCCCATCACTTTGTAGGTCTGCTGTTTCTGTTAAAATAGTCAGATCAAAGCCCCATCACATGGTCATCCACCTGTTCTGAAAGCCCCTTCCAGGTCCTCTCATCTCTGTGGCTGCCTCCCCAATAGCCCCATCACACTATTCCTAAAATGAAAGCCCCATCACTTGGTGGTAGGTCTGCTGTTTCTGTTAAAATGAAAGCCCCATATAGGTCTGCTGTTTCTGTTCAAATGAAAGCCCCATTAGTCTCTACTTTCAAATGACTTGGTGGTAGGTCTCAACGTGTAGGTCTGCCTGTTCAAATGAAAGCCCCATCACTTGGTGGGGCCCTGTTCAAAAGTAGTGCACTAAATAAGAAATAGGTAGGTCTGCTGTGCCAACTCTGTCTTTCTGTCTAAAGTAGTGCACTAAATAGGAAATAGGGTGCCAACTCTGGTCTCCAAAGTAGTGCACTAAATGCACTAAATAAGAATAGGGTGCCAACTATGGTCTAAAGTAGTGCACTAAATATGGAATAGGGTGCCAACTCTGGTCTAAAGTAGTGCACTAAATAGGAATAGGGTGCCAACTATGGTCTAAAGTAGTGCACTAAATATGGAATAGGGTGCCAACTATGGTCTAAAGTAGTGCACTAAATATGGAATAGGGTGCCAACTCTGGTCTAAAGTAGTGCACTAAATATGGAATAGGGTGCCAACTCTGGTCTAAAGTAGTGCACTAAATATGGAATAGGGTGCCAACTCTGGTCAAAAGTAGTGCACTAAATAGGGAATAGGGTACCATTGGGGATGCAATATGATTCATTATTATAGAACATAAAACATTACTGGAAAGAACTGGGAGGAACTCATCTCTACTGATTCATGGGGGGGCATGCTTCTTCTCTCTCTCTCTCTCTCTCTCTCTCTCTCTCTCTCTCTCTCTCTCTCTCTCTTAATATAATCCCAATTCAATTTGCTTTATTGGCATGACGTAACAATGTACATAAAGCTTATTTAGGATATTTACGATACAAAAATAAATCAAAATGAGAATCAAATAGTCAACGGGACAACAGTAACAACAGTAACCAAGGGTTAAAATAACCATACATTCAACAATAACAATAATTATACAGTAGAGGACATGTGCAGGTTGATTGGTCTGTCAGACACTGTCCCTCAACTTATGGCAGGTAGCTATGTAGTGTGCTGTCAACCCACAGCTCTCTGCGTCCTCCCCCAACAGGACGAGTAGCCTACTCTCATCAGAGAGGTCTTTGAAACCTTCAATAAGGGTTTCAAATTTGGGGAAATTACACTGTCTAATTGTTTTATATTTTTGACATTTTGTCAGGAAATGCAGCTCCGTCTCAGGTTCTGCTGTTGTGCAGTGTTTGCAGAGCCTTTCCTCTACAGGGAGCCAGGTTTTCCTGTGTCTACCCTTCTCAATGGCAAAGCTGTGCTCACTGAGCCTGTACTTTGTCAAGGTTTTTCTAAGGGTTTGATCAGTAACCATTGTCAAATATTTAGCCACGGTGTACTGTCGATTTAGGACCCGATAGCACTGCATTTTGGTGTTTAGTGCAGATGTATTGGAGGGGCTGTTTAATTTCACTCAATCCTACAGGGTTCTCCTGTCCTCTGACGATCTCTGCGTAGCTGCGCTGGTCCTGCTGTTGGGCCCTGTGGAGTGGAGGAGGGCCAGTTCTGGGCCGTAGGGCTTCCTCTCTGGTCTGGTAGGGGTGGGGGTCTGGTGCGAGGTAGTAGGCTGGGCCCGGTCCGGTCTGGCTAAAGTGTATGCTGGGCAACATAGTGGAGATGGTGATGTGGGAGTTGGGGATCCGCTCAGAGGCCCTCTCCACTGCTCTGTTGACCAGGCTGCCTATAATCTCTCTCTCCTGTTTGTCTCTCTCTCTTGTTTCTCTCTCTCTGCTGTTTCTCTCTCTCTGCTGTTTCTCTCTCTCTCCTGTTTCTCTCTCTCTGCTGTTTCTCACTCTCCTGTTTCTCTCTCTCTGCTGTTTCTCTCTCTCTCCTTTTTCTCGCTCTCTCCTGTTTCTCTCTCTCCTGTTTCTCTCTCCCTCCTGTTTCTCTCTCTCCGGTTTCTCTCTCTCTCCTGTTTCTCTCTCTCATATTGCGCTCTCTCTACTATTTATCTCTCTCTCCTGTTTCTCTCTCTCTGCTGTTTCTCTCTCTCTCCTGTTTCTCTCTCTCCTGTTTCTCTCTCCCTCCTGTTTCTCTCTCTCTGTTTCTCTCTCTCTCCTATTTATCTCTCTCTCCTGTTTCTCTCTCCCTCCTGTTTCTCTCTCTCTTCTGTTTCTCTCTCTCTCCAATGTATCTCTCTCTCCTGTTTCTCTCTCCCTCCTGTTTCTCTCTCTCTTCTGTTTCTCTCTCTCTCCTATTTATCTCTCTCTCCTGTTTCTCTCTCTCCCTCCTGTTTCTCTCTCTCTCTTCTGTTTCTCTCTCTCTCCTATTTATCTCTCTCTCCTGTTTCTCTCTCCCTCCTGTTTCTCTCTCTCTTCTGTTTCTCTCTCTCTCTCCTATTTATCTCTCTCTGCTGTTTCTCTCTCTCTCCTGTTTCTCTCTCTCCTGTTTCCCTCTCTCCTGTTTCTCTCTCCCTCCTGTTTCTCTCTCTCTCCTGTTTCTCTCTCTCGTGTTTCTCTCTCCCTCCTGTTTCTCTCTCTCTCCTGTCTCTCTCTCTCTCTCCTCTCTCTCTCTCTGTTTCTCTCTCTCTCCTGTTTCTCTCTCTCCTGTTTCTCTCTCTCTCCTGTTTCTCTCTCTCTCCTGTTTCCCTCTCTCCTGTTTCTCTCTCCCTCCTGTTTCTCTCTCTCTTCTATTTATCTCTCTCTGCTGTTTCTCTCTCTCTCCTGTTTCTCTCTCTCTCCTGTTTCCCTCTCTCCTGTTTCTCGCTCCCTCCTGTTTCTCTCTCTCTCCTGTTTCCCTCTCTCCTGTTTCTCTCTCCCTCCTGTTTCTCTCTCTCTCCTGTCTCTCTCTCTCTCTCCTGTTTCTCTCTCTCTCCTGTTTCTCTCTCTCCTGTTTCTCTCTCTCTCCTGTTTCTCTCTCTCTCCTGTTTCTCTCTCTCTCCTGTTTCTCTCTCCCTCCTGTTTCTCTCTCTCTCCTCTCTCTCTCTCTCTCTGCTGTTTCTCTCTCTCTGCTGTTTCTCTCTCTCTGCTGTTTCTCTCTCTCTGCTGTTTCTCTCTCCTCTGTTTCTCTCTCTCCTGTTTCTCTCTCTCTGCTGTTTCTCTCTCTCTGCTGTTTCTCTCTCTCTCCTGTTTCTCTCTCTCTCCTGTTTCTCTCTCTCCTGTTTCTCTCTCTCCTGTTTCTCTCTCTCTCCTGTTTCCCTCTCTCCTGTTTCTCTCTCTCCTGTTTCTCTCTCTCTCCTGTTTCTCTCTCCCTCCTGTTTCTCTCTCTCTCCTCTCTCTCTCTCTCTCTCTCTCTCCTGTTTCTCTCTCTCTCTCCTGTTTCTCTCTCTCTCCTGTTTCTCTCTCTCTCTCCTGTTTCTCTCTCTCTCCTGTTTCTCTCTCTCTGCTGTTTTCTCTCTCTCTCTCCTGTTTCTCTCTCTCCTGTTTCTCTCTCCCTCCTGTTTCTCTCTCTCTTCTGTTTCTCTCTCTCTCCTATTTATCTCTCTCTCCTGTTTCTCTCTCCCTCCTGTTTCTCTCTCTCTTCTGTTTCTCTCTCTCTCCTATTTATCTCTCTCTCCTGTTTCTCTCTCCCTCCTGTTTCTCTCTCTCTCTTCTGTTTCTCTCTCTCTCCTATTTATCTCTCTCTGCTGTTTCTCTCTCTCTCCTGTTTCTCTCTCTCTCTCCTGTTTCCCTCTCTCCTGTTTCTCTCTCCCTCCTGTTTCTCTCTCTCTCCTGTTTCCCTCTCTCCTGTTTCTCTCTCCCTCCTGTTTCTCTCTCCCTCCTGGTTCTCTCTCTCTCCTGTCTCTCTCTCTCTCTCCTGTTTCTCTCTCTCTCCTGTTTCTCTCTCTCTCCTGTTTCTCTCTCTCCTGTTTCCCTCTCTCCTGTTTCTCTCTCCCTCCTGTTTCTCTCTCTCTCCTGTCTCTCTCTCTCTCTCCTGTTTCTCTCTCTCTCTCCTGTTTATCTCTCTCCTGTTTCTCTCTCTCTCTTGTTTCTCTCTCTCTGCTGTTTCTCTCTCTGCTGTTTCTCTCTCTTTCTCTGCTGTTTCTCTCTCCTGTTTCTCTCTGCGGTTTCTATCTCTCTCCTGTTTCTCTCTCTCTCCTGTTTCTCTCTCCCTCCTGTTTCCCTCTCTCCTGTTTCTCTCTCTCTCCTGTTTCCCTCTCTCCTGTTTCTCTCTCCCTCCTGTTTCTCTCTCTCTCCTGTCTCTCTCTCTCTCTCCTGTTTCTCTCTCTCTCCTGTTTCTCTCTCTCTCCTATTTCTCTCTCTCTCCTGTTTCTCTCTCTCTGCTGTTTCTCACTCTCTCTCTCTCTCTCTCCTGTTTCTCTCTCTCTCTCCTGTTTCTCTCTCTCCTGTTTCTCTCTCTCTCCTATTTATCTCTCTCTCCTGTTTCTCTCTCTCTGCTGTTTCTCTCTCTCTCCTGTTTCTCTCTCTCCTGTTTTCTCTCTCTCTCTCCTGTTTCTCTCTCTCATATTGCGCTCTCTCTACTATTTATCTCTCTCTCCTGTTTCTCTCTCTCTGCTGTTTCTCTCTCTCTCCTGTTTCTCTCTCTCCTGTTTCTCTCTCCCTCCTGTTTCTCTCTCTCTGTTTCTCTCTCTCTCCTATTTATCTTTCTCTCCTGTTTCTCTCTCCCTCCTGTTTCTCTCTCTCTTCTGTTTCTCTCTCTCTCCTATTTATCTCTCTCTCCTGTTTCTCTCTCCCTCCTGTTTCTCTCTCTCTTCTGTTTCTCTCTCTCTCCTATTTATCTCTCTCTCCTGTTTCTCTCTCCCTCCTGTTTCTCTCTCTCTTCTGTTTCTCTCTCTCTCCTATTTATCTCTCTCTCCTGTTTCTCTCTCTCTTCTGTTTCTCTCTCTCTCCTATTTATCTCTCTCTCCTGTTTCTCTCTCCCTCCTGTTTCTCTCTCTCTTCTGTTTCTCTCTCTCTCCTATTTATCTCTCTCTGCTGTTTCTCTCTCTCTCCTGTTTCTCTCTCTCTCCTGTTTCCCTCTCTCCTGTTTCTCTCTCCCTCCTGTTTCTCTCTCTCTCCTGTTTCCCTCTCTCCTGTTTCTCTCTCCCTCCTGTTTCTCTCTCTCTCCTGTCTCTCTCTCTCTCTCCTGTTTCTCTCTCTCTCCTGTTTCTCTCTCTCCTGTTTCTCTCTCTCTTCTGTTTCTCTCTCTCTCCTATTTATCTCTCTCTCCTGTTTCTGTCTCTCTTCTGTTTCTCTCTCTCTCTCCTATTTATCTCTCTCTCCTGTTTCTCTCTCCCTCCTGTTTCTCTCTCTCTTCTGTTTCTCTCTCTCTCTCCTATTTCTCTCTCGCTCCTATTTCTCTCTCGCTCCTATTTCTCTCTCTCTCTCCTGTTTCTCTCTCTCTCTCCTGTTTCTCTCTCTCTCTCCTGTTTCTCTCTCTCTCTCCTGTTTCTCTCTCTCATGTTTCTCTCTCTCTCCTATTTCTCTCTCTCTCCTGTTTCTCTCTCTCCTGTTTATCTCTCTCATGTTTCTCTCTCCTATCTCTCTCTCTCTCCTGTTTCTCTCTCTCTCATGTTTCTCTCTCTCTCTGCTGTTTCTCTCTCTCCTGTTTCTCTCTCTCTCATGTTTCTCTCTCTCTCTGCTGTTTCTCTCTCTCCTGTTTCTCTCTCTCTCATGTTTCTCTCTCTCTCTGCTGTTTCTCTCTCTCCTATTTCTCTCTCTCTCCTGTTCTCTCTCTCTCATGTTTCTCTCTCTATCTGCTGTTTCTCTCTCTCCTGTTTCTCTCTCTCTCATGTTTCTCTCTCTCTCTGCTGTTTCTCTCTCTCTCTCTCTCTCTCTCTCTCCCTCTCTCTCTCTCTCTCTCTCTCTCCTGTTTCTCTCTCTCTCTCCTGTTTCTCTCTCTCCTGTTTCTCTCTCTCTCCTATTTCTCTCTCTCTCTCCTGTTTCTCTCTCTCTGCTGTTTCTCTCTCTCTCTCTCTCTCTCTCCTGTTTCTCTCTCTCTCCTGTTTCTCTCTCTCTCTCCTGTTTCTCTCTCTCTCTCCTGTTTCTCTCTCTCTCTCCCGTTTCTCTCTCTCCTGTTTCTCTCCCTCTCTGCTGTTTCTCTCTCTCTCCTGTTTCTCTCTCTCTCTCCTGTTTCTCTCTCATGTTTCTCTCTCTCTCTCCTATTTCTCTCTCGCTCCTATTTCTCTCTCGCTCCTATTTCTCTCTCTCTCTCCTGTTTCTCTCTCTCTCTCCTGTTTTCTCTCTCTCTCCTGTTTCTCTCTCTCTCTCCTGTTTCTCTCTCTCATGTCTCTCTCTCTCTCCTATTTCTCTCTCTCCTGTTTCTCTCTCTCCTGTTTCTCTCTCTCATGTTTCTCTCTCCTATCTCTCTCTCTCTCTCCTGTTTCTCTCTCTCTCATGTTTCTCTCTCTCTCTGCTGTTTCTCTCTCTCCTGTTTCTCTCTCTCTCATGTTTCTCTCTCTCTCTGCTGTTTCTCTCTCTCCTATTTCTCTCTCTCTCCTGTTTCTCTCTCTCTCATGTTTCTCTCTCTATCTGCTGTTTCTCTCTCTCCTGTTTCTCTCTCTCCTGTTTCTCTCTCTCTCATGTTTCTCTCTCTCCTGTTTCTCTCTCTCTCATGTTTCTCTCTCCCGTTTCTCTCTCTCCTGTTTCTCTCTCTCCTGTTTCTCTCTCTCTCTCCTGTTTCTCTCTCTCCTCTTCTCTCTCTCTCTCTCTCTCTCTCTCTCTCTCTCTCTCTCTCTCTCTCTCTCTCTCTCTCTCCTGTTTTCTCTCTCTCTCCTGTTTCTCTCTCTCTCCTGTTTCTCTCTCTCTCTCTGTTTCTCTCTTCTCTCTCTCTCTCTCCTCTGTTCTCTCTCTCTTCTCTCTCTCTCTCTCTCTCCTGTTTCTCTCTCTCTCTCCTCTGTTTCTCTCTCTCTGCTGTTTCTCTCTCTCTCTCTGCTGTTTCTCTCTCTCTCTGCTGTTTCTCTCTCTCTCTCCTGTTTCTCTCTCTCTCTGCTGTTTCTCTCTCTCTCTCCTGTTTCTCTCTCTCTCTGCTGTTTCTCTCTCTCTCTCCTGTTTCTCTCTCTCTGCTGTTTCTCTCTCAGTCAGTTAATTTGACCTGGGGAAAGATAGACACTTAACAACAACTTACTTGGATGGGAAGCAATTGGCTGTCAGACATATTGACAGACAACGACCTCACTTGAATTAGATTATGTTTTACCAATTACTCTCAGATACCTGCAAACACTAACTGAGGAGAGGAGAGGCATTAGATTCCAATATGGCTGCCCCCCCCCCCACCACAGAACAGGTATTTGACTAGTTCTATCTAGTCCGTTCTAACTGTATAAACCTGTGACTGTGCTTGGTCATGAAACAGTTACTTTGTTGTAGAATTAGATCCTTCCCACACTGTCATTTTCCTGTTCAGTTTGCTGAACACAATCTTAACTGATTTCCTGATCCATCTCCATCCCATCGACGCTCTGTGATTTTTTTTTACTAGCAGTTATTTCACACAACAGAGGACATAATTGTGTTAATTGCTATGTGTGTGAAGTCCCTCCAATGTGCTTCCCGCCCGGAAAATGCAGCGGAGTACATTTCTTCTTTCGATGCACTTTTGGTGTAATCGTTGGGAAAATATGAAAATGACAATGTGGTAGAAAATATATATTCTGTCATTGTCGTGACGCTTTGTGCCCGTTGTCATGATGCTTCGTTGCCATGGCTCTTTGTGCTCGTTGTCATGATGCTTCGTTGTCATGACGCTTTGTTCTTCACTTCACTTCGTTTTTCTTTTTCTTTCTTATTTTTAATGCATCCCAAATGGCACCTTAATCCCTATACAGCACACTACTTCTGACCAGAGCCCATCAAAAGAAGTGCACTAGAAAGGGAATAGGGTGCCATGCATGCCCTGTCTACAAAGATGAATTTGATTTGTTTATTATTTCCCAGAGAGGATGAGGGAAAATGAGATGTCTTTGTTGTTGGGGGGGGAACTCAGTTCAGGGGAAAGTTACTGAGAGGAACAACTCAGTTGTCATCTCAACAAGACACTTTTAAACTCGATGTTGGCATCATAAAGTAGCGTTGTACTGTAGACGGTTATTGTGGACCTACTAGTAGTAGTAGTAATTGTGTGTCGACAACCCTCAGGTCAGCGGTGTTTGGTAGAATGATGACACATGTCAGGTGATGAGGTGTGTAGTCCTGAACCATATCCTACATGCTTCCATGCATATAGACCACGAGTTACCTCAGAACTCACACAACCATTACATTACATTTGCTAAATGGGCAGACATGGATAAACTACCACTTGAAAACCTAACAAACCTACCATTTCGCTTTTTATTTCAGTTGATGTGCCTGTGAATACAATACTGAAGTTACAAGGCTGGAGTTAGATTGGGCGCGTTCTAAGAAAGAGTACAGGTGCAACAGGGGGAAGCCCAAGACAAGTCTGATCTCCAACTACATCAGCAGAGCTGGAGCACGGTGGAGGAGGTGGGCGGAGACTAACAGAGCTGGAGCACGGTGGAGGAGGTGGGTGGAGACTAACAGAGCTGGAACACAGTGGAGGAGGTGGGCGGAGACCAACAGAGCTGGAGCACGGTGGAGGAGGTGGGCGGAGACTAACAGAGCTGGAACACAGTGGAGGAGGTGGGCGGAGACCAACAGAGCTGGAGCACGGTGGAGGAGGTGGGCGGAGACTAACAGAGCTGGAGCACGGTGGAGGAGGTGGGTGGAGACTAACAGAGCTGGAGCACAGTGGAGGAGGTGGGCGGAGACCAACAGAGCTGGAGCACGGTGGAGGAGGTGGGCGGAGACTAACAGAGCTGGAGCACGGTGGAGGAGGTGGGTGGAGACTAACAGAGCTGGAGCACGGTGGAGGAGGTGGGCGGAGACTAACAGAGCTGGAGCACGGTGGAGGAGGTGGGCAGAGACTAACAGAGCTGGAGCACGGTGGAGGAGGTGGGCGGAGACTAACAGAGGTGGAGCACAGTGGAGAAGGTGGGCGGAGACTAACATAGGTGGAGGATGGTGGAGGAGGTGGGCGGAGACTAGCAGAGCTGGAGCACGGTGGAGGAGGTGGGCGGAGACCAACAGAGCTAGAGCACGGTGGAGGAGGTGGGCGGAGACTAACAGAGGTGGAGCACAGTGGAGAAGGTGGGCGGAGACTAACATAGGTGGAGGATGGTGGAGGAGGTGGGCGGAGACTAGCAGAGCTGGAGCACGGTGGAGGAGGTGGTCGGAGACCAACAGAGCTGGAGCACGGTGGAGGAGGTGGGCGGAGACTAACAGAGGTGGAGCACAGTGGAGAAGGTGGGCGGAGACTAACAGAGGTGGAGGATGGTGGAGGAGGTGGGCGGAGACTAACACAGGTGGAGCACGGTGGAGGAGGTGGGCGGAGACTAACAGAGCTGGAGCACAGTGGAGGAGGTGGGCAGAGACTAACACAGGTGGAGCACAGTGGTGGAGGTGGGCGGAGACTAACAGAGGTGGAACACAGTGGAGGAGGTGGGCAGAGACTAACAGAGGTGGAACACAGTGGAGGAGGTGGGCGGAGACTAACAGAGCTGGAATACAGTGGAGGAGGTGGGCGGAGACTAACACAGGTGGAGCACAGTGGAGGAGGTGGGCAGAGACTAACAGAGGTGGAACACAGTGGAGGAGGTGGGCAGAGACTAACAGAGGTGGAACACAGTGGAGGAGGTGGGCGGAGACTAACAGAGCTGGAACACAGTGGTGGAGGTGGGCAGAGACTAACACAGGTG
>NW_026288323.1:225000-235000 GCF_023373465.1 Oncorhynchus keta
GAGGAGGTGAAGAGAAGGAGGAAATGAACGAAAGAGGAGAACATTTTATAATGAAGGACCTTGTCTTCCTAACACGATTAAGACCTCTGCTTCTAAATATGGAAGACCACGAAGTTCCAACACTGCACCGTAGTGTTCATGTGTGTGTGTATTTGTGTGTGTGTGTATTTGTGTGTGTGTGTGTATTTGTGTGTGTGTGTGTGTGTGTGTGGTGTAATTTAGCTTGTAAACACATAGCCAACTGTGTTGTGAACAGTTGGTCAGTAAACACTGGCTGTATAGTACACCTGTCAGTCATCTGAAATCAACATGTGTCTCTAGTGATGATCCCTGGAGGACAGTATTCCTGTTAAACATCTGAAATCAACATGTGTCTCTAGTGATGATCCCTGGAGTACAGTATTCCTGTCAAACATCTGAAATCAACATGTGTCTCTAGTGATGATCCCTGGAGTACAGTATTCCTGTTAAACATCTGAAATCAACATGTCTCTAGTGATGATCCCTGGAGTACAGTATTCCTGTCAAACATCTGAAATCAACATGTGTCTCTAGTGATGATCCCTGGAGGACAGTATTCCTGTTAAACATCTGAAATCAACATGTGTCTAGTGATGATCCCTGGAGTACAGTATTCCTGTCAAACATCTGAAATCAACATGTGTCTCTAGTGATGATCCCTGGAGGACAGTATTCCTGTCAAACATCTGAAATCAACATGTGTCTCTAGTGATGATCCCTGGAGGACAGTATTCCTGTTAAACATCTGAAATCAACATGTGTCTAGTGATGATCCCTGGAGTACAGTATTCCTGTCAAACATCTGAAATCAACATGTGTCTAGTGATGATCCCTGGAGTACAGTATTCCTGTTAAACATCTGAAATCAACACGTGTCTCTAGTGATGATCCCTGGAGTACAGTATTCCTGTCAAACATCTGAAATCAACATGTGTCTAGTGATGATCCCTGGAGTACAGTATTCCTGTCAAACATCTGAAATCAACATGTGTCTAGTGATGATCCCTGGAGGACAGTATTCCTGTCAAACATCTGAAATCAACATGTGTCTAGTGATGATCCCTGGAGGACAGTATTCCTGTCAAACATCTGAAATCAACATGTGTCTAGTGATGATCCCTGGAGTACAGTATTCCTGTCAAACATCTGAAATCAACATGTGTCTAGTGATGATCCCTGGAGTACAGTATTCCTGTTAAACATCTGAAATCAACATGTGTCTCTAGTGATGATCCCTGGAGTACAGTATTCCTGTTAAACATCTGAAATCAACATGTCTCTAGTGATGATCCCTGGAGTACAGTATTCCTGTTAAACATCTGAAATCAACATGTGTCTCTAGTGATGATCCCTGGAGTACAGTATTCCTGTCAAACATCTGAAATCAACATGTCTCTAGTGATGATCCCTGTAAGTACAGTATTCCTGTTTTTAAACATCTGAAATCAACATGTGATCTAGTGATGATCCCTGGAGTACAGTATTCCTGTCAAACATCTGAAATCAACATGTGTCTAGTGATGATCCCTGGAGGACAGTATTCCTGTTAAACATCTGAAATCAACATGTGTCTAGTGATGATCCCTGGAGGACAGTATTCCTGTTAAACATCTGAAATCAACATGTCTCTAGTGATGATCCCTGGAGTACAGTATTCCTGTTAAACATCTGAAATCAACATGTGTCTCTAGTGATTGATCCCTGGAGTACAGTATTCCTGTTAAACATCTGAAATCAACATGTGTCTAGTGATGATCCCTGGAGGACAGTATTCCTGTCAAACATCTGAAATCAACACGTGTCTAGTAACCATCTCTTTCATTCCATAGGGACTTGTCTTTCAAAGTGACTCCTCACCCTCACCTGTTGCACACACAGATTCCTCTACCTCATTTCCCCCCTGTAACTATACAGAGAGCGTGCGACTCTCTTTGTTTTTATATCCCCTTGTTACTATAGCAACAGGTGATTAGAGCTACGGAACTCTGCCCGTGTGTTTTCGCTGTGTAGAATAGTGAATGTGTTTCAGTTATGGATATGATTCATATTATGAAGTTTAAATTGCTTCGTCGTGAGGTTACCCGTACGGAAAAGTTGCTATGATGATTGTAATAATTACTTTCTCTGATCTAAACTGTAATCAACTAGCTTTAATAGGAATAGGGGAAAAAATGTGTTTGTCCTTGCCGACATATAATTGTATTGTAGTAACGTTGACTGTCAATGTTGTGGGTTCTGTCTCAAATGGGACCAGATTCCTTAAGGGGTCCTGGTCATTGTCACGTGGGCCAAGAACAGGTGTAGACCTGACAGTGAAATGCTTACTTACAGGCCCTAACCAATAGATGTAGACCTGACAGTGAAATGCTTACTTACAGGCCCTAACCAATAGATGTAGACCTGACAGTGAAATGCTTACTTACAGGCCCTAACCAATAGATGTAGACCTGACAGTGAAATGCTTACTTACAGGCCCTAACCAACAGATGTAGACCTGACAGTGAAATGCTTACTTACAGGCCCTAACCAACAGATGTAGTAGACCTGACAGTGAAATGCTTACTTACAGGCCCTAACCAATAGATGTAGTAGACCTGACAGTGAAATGCTTACTTACACCAGACCCTAACCAGTGAAATGCTTACTTACAGACCATAACCAACAGATGTAGTAGACCTGACAGTGAAATGCTTACTTACAGACCCTAACCAACAGATGTAGTAGACCTGACAGTGAAATGCTTACTTACAGACCCTAACCAACAGATGTAGTAGACCTGACAGTGAAATGCTTACTTACAGACCCTAACCAACAGATGTAGTAGACCTGACAGTGAAATGCTTACTTACAGACCCTAACCAACAGATGTAGTAGACCTGACAGTGAAATGCTTACTTACAGACCCTAACCAACAGATGTAGTAGACCTGACAGTGAAATGCTTACTTACAGGCCCTAACCAATAGATGTAGACCTGACAGTGAAATGCTTACTTACAGACCATAACCAACAGGTGTAGTAGACCTGACAGTGAAATGCTTACTTACAGGCCCTAACCAACAGATGTAGTAGACCTGACAGTGAAATGCTTACTTACAGGCCCTAACCAACAGATGTAGTAGACCTGACAGTGAAATGCTTACTTACAGGCCCTAACCAACAGGATGTAGTAGACCTGACAGTGAAATGCTTACTTACAGGCCCTAACCAATAGATGTAGTAGACCTGACAGTGAAATGCTTACTTACAGACCCTAACCAACAGATGTAGTAGACCTGACAGTGAAATGCTTACTTACAGGCCCTAACCAACAGATGTAGACCTGACAGTGAAATGCTTACTTACAGACCCTAACCAACAGGTGTAGTAGACCTGACAGTGAAATGCTTACTTACAGACCCTAACCAACAGGTGTAGTAGACCTGACAGTGAAATGCTTACTTACAGGCCCTAACCAACAGATGTAGTAGACCTGACAGTGAAATGCTTACTTACAGGCCCTAACCAACAGATGTAGTAGACCTGACAGTGAAATGTTACAATTCTTCAGCCGTTCCTGAAACTGTGACCAAGAACAAGTTACATATGAGCCGTACCAAAACAAAAGGTTGAATGATTGCAGTACTGAGATGGTTCTATCCTCCATATATATAACATTCCATTGGTTGAAATAATGTTGTGTAATACAGTGCCTTGCGAAAGTATTCGGCCCCCTTGAACTGTGCGACCTTTTCCCACATTTCAGGCTTCAAACATAAAGATATAAAACTGTATTTTTTTGTGAAGAATCAACAACAAGTGGGACACAATCATGAAGTGGAACGACATTTATTGGATATTTCAAACTTTTTTAACAAATCAAAAACTGAAAAAATTGGGCGTGCAAAATTATTCAGCCCCTTTACTTTCAGTGCAGCAAACTCTCTCTAGAAGTTCAGTGAGGATCTCTGAATGATCCAATGTTGAACTAAATGACTAATGATGATAAATACAATCCACCTGTGTGTAATCAAGTCTCCGTATAAATGCACCTGCACTGTGATAGTCTCAGAGGTCCGTTAAAACCGCAGAGAGCATCATGAAGAACAAGGAACACACCAGGCAGGTCCGAGATACTGTTGTGAAGAAGTTTAAAGCCGGATTTGGATACAAAAAGATTTCCCAAGCTTTAAACATCCCAAGGAGCACTGTGCAAGCGATAATATTGAAATGGAAGGAGTATCAGACCACTGCAAATCTACCAAGACCTGGCCGTCCCTCTAAACTTTCAGCTCATACAAGGACAAGACTGATCAGAGATGCAGCCAAGAGGCCCATGATCACTCTGGATGAACTGCAGAGATCTACAGCTGAGGTGGGAGACTCTGTCCATAGGACAACAATCAGTCGTATATTGCACAAATCTGGCCTTTATGGAAGAGTGGCAAGAAGAAATCCATTTCTTAAAGATATCCATAAAAAGTGTCATTTAAAGTTTGCCACAAGCCACCTGGGAGACACACCAAACATGTGGAAGAAGGTGCTCTGGTCAGATGAAACCAAAATTTAACTTTTTGGCAACAATGCAAAACGTTATGTTTGGCGTAAAAGCAACACAGCTCATCACCCTGAACACCCTATCCCCACTGTCAAACATGGTGGTGGCAGCATCATGGTTTGGGCCTGCTTTTCTTCAGCAGGGACAGGGAAGATGGTTAAAATTGATGGGAAGATGGATGGAGCCAAATACAGGACCATTCTGGAAGAAAACCTGATGGAGTCTGCAAAAGACCTGAGACTGGGACGGAGATTTGTCTTCCAACAAGACAATGATCCAAAACATAAAGCAAAATCTACAATGTAATGGTTCAAAAATAAACATATCCAGGTGTTAGAATGGCCAAGTCAAAGTCCAGACCTGAATCCAATCGAGAATCTGTGGAAAGAACTGAAAACTGCTGTTCACAAATGCTCTCCATCCAACCTCACTGAGCTCGAGCTGTTTTGCATGGAGGAATGGGAAAAAAAATCAGTCTCTTGATGTGCAAAACTGATAGAGACATACCCCAAGCGACTTACAGCTGTAATCGCAGCAAAAGGTGGCGCTACAAAGTATTAACTTAAGGGGGCTGAATAATTTTGCACACCCAATTTTTCAGTTTTTGATTTGTTAAAAAAGTTTTAAATATCCAATAAATGTCATTCCACTTCATGATTATGTCCCACTTGTTGTTGATTCTTCACAAAAAAATACAGTTTTATATCTTTATGTTTGAAGCCTGAAATGTCGCAAAGTTCAAGGGGGCCGAATACTTTCGCAAGGCACTGTATATAGTGTATTTATATATAAAGTGTAATTTCAAAAGAAAATCTTGACGTTTTGATGACGCCGTCATCTTTTGTATCAGTTCGTAAACTAAATAGAATTGAGTTCAACAAAGACACACACTTCTCTGACTGCAAGAGACGGAAAGAGGATGAGTCAAGAGATTAGAGAGAGAGAGAGAGAGAGAGAGAGAGAGAGAAATAGGCCAGAGCTACCATTTTGTTGTCAAGGAGAATGATTTAGGAAAACAGACCTGTGTGTTCTGTCGGTGGTAGAGTGGTCCAAAGTGGCCTAAAATAAGTCCTGTAGAGTCGAACAAAGTTGAAGTAAATACTCAGTGCACACAAACCACACACACACACACCAGGAATGATGTCCTAAATGGAGGAGGTAGGTAGGGGTCCTCACTGCTGAGTGAAGTGATGGCCACCCTGCTGCCTGATCAATTTAACTGGCAGACTGGCACTGTTTGAGTCCCAGCTGTCTCTCTCTCCGAACACACACAAACATGCCCAGGCACGTACTCACAGACACACACACACATTCATGCATGCACAAACACACACCACACACACACACACACATACACACACACATACGCACACACACACACACACACACACTGACACAGATGGACACATCCACACACACACACAGACACCCTGTCCATCGTGCTTTCTTCTTCTCCCTCTCTCTTTCTATCCCTCTCTCCCTCTCTCCTCTCTCTACTCTCTCCCCTCTCTCCTCTCTCTTCTCTCCCTGTCTCTCTCTCCCTTCTCTCTCTCTCTCTCTCTCTCTCTCTCTCTCTATCAAACTCTTATTCTTTCACTCTACTCTCTCTCCCCCAATCTCTCTCTTTGTCTCTCTCTCTCCCTCCCCACCCCTCCATTCTACTTCTCTGATACAAGAAACTTGCATGTCATGTCAAGTCAAGTGAAGACTATCAAGAACGCCAACATCAACCCCAATCAATGACACACAGAATGACATCCCTTTGTGTCATCATCATCATCATCATCATCATCATCATCATCATCATCATCATCATCATCATCATCATCATCATCATCATCATCATGTCATCTGAGAGTCACAAAAGGTTTCCTTCGTACAGAATACAAAGCCTTCACGGATTCTAACTAACTAACTAACTAACTAACTAACTAACTAACTAACTAACTAACTAGCTCCAACCGGGTAACAATCCCTCTGTGTTTTCCCAAGAGGTGTTCAGGAATATGGAGCAGAACAGTCTCTCTACTAACCCTAGAACAGAGGTCTACACACAGACTGGACATAGAAGGAGAATATAGAGGGAAAGAAGGGAGGAAAGGGGGAAAGGAGGGGAGAGGAAATATGTATTTGTCTCTCTCTCGATCTCTCTTTCTCTCTTTCTTCATCCTTCTCTCTCTCTCTCTCGTAGGCCCAGAAGCGTTTTAGCAGCAAACACAAGCAAAGCCCTTCTAATCCTCCTGCATTAAAACATGATAAGAGATATCATCCCTTGGGTCCCTGCCAACTCAATGCTTTTATTTACACTTTTATCAAGAGGAGGAAAGGAGGAGAGGAGAGGAGGGGAGGGGAGAGGAGAGGAGAGGAGAGGAGAGGAGAGGAGAGGAGAGGAGGAGGAGAGGAGAGGAGAGGAGAGGAGAGGAGAGGAGATGAGAGGAGAGGAGAGGAGAGGAGAGGAGAGGAGAGGAGAGGAGAGGAGGGGGGAGAGAGATAGGGAGGAGATGAGAGGAGAGGAGAGGAGAGGAGAGGAGAGGAGAGGAGAGGAGAGGAGAGAGATAGGGAGGAGATGAGATGAGATGAGAGGAGAGGAGAGGAGAGGAGAGGAGAGGAGAGGAGAGGAGAGGAGAGGAGAGGAGGGAGAGGAGAGGAGAGGAGAGGAGAGGAGAGGAGAGGAGAGAGATAGGGAGGAGATGAGATGAGATGAGAGGAGAGGAGAGGAGAGGAGAGGAGAGGAGAGGAGAGGAGAGAGAGGAGAGAGAGAGAGAGAGAGAGAGAGAGAGAGAGAGAGAGAGAGAGAGAGAGAGAGAGAGAGAGAGAGAGAGAACCTTTAGATTCACATTAGGGGAGGAGAACATTCCGTGTGTTTGTGTGTGTGATTGTTTGTCTGTGTGTGTGTATGCGTGTTTGTATGTGTGTGTGTACACGAGTCTCAACCCTTCAGAAGGATAATCACAGCCAGGCTTCTATCCCTAAGACTCCATCAACCCACAGTCAGGGATTTATCAAAAGATACATTCACCTCCCAAGGATGTGTCACACACAAAGCTCATAAATTGCAGATTTTGCAACACACAGCATCACACACACAGCAACACACACACAGCAACACACACACATCAATACACACGCACACAGCAACACACACACACACAGCACTCACACACACAGCAACACACACACACTGCAACACACACGCACACAGCATCACACACACAGCAACACACACGCACACAGCAACACACACACAGCAACACACAAGCACACAGCCTCACACACAGAGCAACACACACGCACACAGCATCACACACATAGCAACACACACACATAGCAACACACACACACAGCAACACACACGCACACAGCATCAGACACATAGCAACACACACACACAGCAACACACACGCAAACAGCATCACACACACAGCAACACACATGCACACAGAATCACACACACACAGCAACACACACGCACACAGCATCGAACACACAGCAACACACACACAGCAACACACACGCACACAGCAACACGTCACACACACACAGCACACACACACGCACACAGCATCACACACACAGCAACACACACGCACACAGCAAACACACACACAGCAACACACACGCACACAGCAACTCACACACACAGCAACTCACACACACAGCAACACACACACAGCAACACACACACACAGCACACACACACAGCAACTCACACACACAGCAACACACACACACAGCACACAGCAACACACACAGCAACACAGCAGCAACACACACACACACAGCAACTCACACACACAGCAACACACACACAGCAACTCACACACACAGCAACACACAGCAACACACACACACACACACAGCAACACACACGCACACAGCAACACACACAGCAACACACACACACAGCAACACACACGCACACAGCACACACACACACAACACACACAGCACACAGCAGCACACACACAGCAACACACACGCACACACACAACACAACACAGCAACACACACGCACACAGCAACACACACACACAGCACACACGCACACAGCAACTCACACACACAGCAACACACACGCACACAGCAACACACACACAGCAGCACACACAGCACAGCAACTCACACACACAGCAACTCACACACACAGCAACACAGCATCAAACACACAGCAACACACACACACAGCAACACACACACAGCAACACACACGCACACAGCAACACACACGTACACAGCAACACACATGTACACAGCAACACAGCAGCACACACACAGAAACACACAGCAACACAGCATCAAACACACAGCAACACACACGCACACAGCAACACACACGCACACAGCAACTCACACACACAGCAACACACACGCACACAGCAACACACACGCACACAGCAACACACACGTACACAGCAACACACACGCACACAGCAGCACACACACAGAAACACACACACAGAAACACACACACACTTTGGTGCAAAAAGTGTATATCAATCCCAAAACAACAGCAAAGGACCTTGTGAAGATGCTGGAGGAAACAGGTACAAGAGTATCTATATCCACAGTAAAACGAGTCCTATATCGACATAACCTGAAAGGCCGCTCAGCAAGGAAGAAGCCACTGCTCCAAAACCGCATTTAAAAAAGCCAGACTACGGTTTGAAACTGCACATGTGGACAAAGATAATACTTTTTGGAGAAATGTCCTCTGGTCTGATGAAACAAAAATAGAAATGTTTGGCCATAATGACCATCGTTATGTTTGGAGAGAAAAGGGGAGGCTTGCAAGCCGAAGAACACCCCAACCTTGAAGCACGGAGGTGGCAGCATCATGTTGTGGGGGTCCTTTGCTGCAGGAGGGACTGGTGCACTTCACAAAATAGATGGAATCATGAGGGAGGAAAATGACGTGGACATATTGAAGCAACATCTCAAAACATCAGTCAGGAAGTTAAAGCTTGGTCTCAAATGGGTCTTACAAATGGACAATGACCCCAAGCATCCAAGTTGTGGCAAAATGGCTTAAGGACAACAAAGTCAAGCTATTGGAGTTGCCATCACAAAGCCCTGACCTCAAGCCTATCGAAAATATGTAGGCAGAACTGAAAAGGTGTGTGTGAGCAAGGAGGCCTACAAACTACTGACTCAGTTACACCAGCTCTGTCAGGAGGAATGGGCCAAAATTCACCCAACTTATTGAGGGAAGCTTGTGGAAGGATACCCAAAATGTTTGACCCAATTTAAAGTCAATTCTACCAAATACTAATTGAGTGCATGTAAACTTCTGACCCATTGGGAATGTGATGAAAGAAATATAAGCTGAAATAAATCATTCTCTCTACTATTATTCTGCATTTCACATTCTTAAAATAAAGTGGTGATCCTAACTGACCTAAAACAGGGATTTTTACTAGGATTAAATGTCAGGAATTATGAAAAA
>NW_026288323.1:247500-255000 GCF_023373465.1 Oncorhynchus keta
ACCATGATACCCTATACCAGGATACCCTATATTACGATACCCTGTACCATGATACCCTATACCATGATACCCTATACCATGATACCCTAAACCAGGATGCCCTATACCATGATACCCTATACCATGATACCCTAAAGCATTATACCCTATACTAGGACACCCTATACAACGATGCCCTAAACCAGGATGCCCTATACCATGATACCCTATACCATGATACCCTAAACCAGGATGCCCTATACCATGATACCCTATACCATGGTGCCCTATACCAGGATACCCTATACCATGATACCCTATACCATGATACCCTACCAGGATACCCTCTATACCATGATACCCTATACCATGATACCCTATAACATGATACCCTATACCATGATACCCTATACCATGATACCCTATACCATGATACCCTATACCATGATACCCTATACCAGGATACCCTCTATACCATGATACCCTATACCATGATACCCTATACCATGATACCCTATACCATGATACCCTATACCATGATACCCTATACCATGATACCCTATACCATGATACCCTCTATACCATGATACCCTATACCATGATACCCTACCAGGTTACCCTCTATACCATGATACCCTATACCATGATACCCTATACCAGGATACCCTATATTACGATACCATGATACCCTATACCTGTACCATGATACCCTATACCATGATACCCTATACCATGATACCCTAAACCAGGATGCCCTATACCATGATACCCTATACCATGATACCCTAAAGCATTATACCCTATACTAGGACACCCTATACAACGATGCCCTAAACCAGGATGCCCTATACCATGATACCCTATACCATGATACCCTAAACCAGGATGCCCTATACCATGATACCCTATACCATGGTGCCCTATACCAGGATACCCTATACCATGATACCCTATACCATGATACCCTATACCATGATACCCTAAACCAGGATGCCCTATACCACAATATCCTATACCATGATGCTCTATACCAGGATACCCTATACCACAATACCCTAAACAACGATGCCCTATACCAGGATGCTCTATACCAGGATACCCTATACCAGGATACCCTATACTAGGATACCCTATACCAGGATGCTCTATACCAGGATACCCTATACCAGGATACCCTATACTGGGATAATCTATACCAGGATGCTCTATACCAGGATACCCTATACCAGGATACCCTATACTAGGATACCCTATACCAGGATGCTCTTTACCAGGATACCCTATACCAGGATAACCTATACCAGGATACCCTATACCAGGATACCCTATACCAAGATACCCTATACCAGGATGCTCTATACCAGGATGCTCTATACCAGGATACCCTATACCAGGATACCCTATATTACAATACCCTATACCAGGATGCTCTATACCAGGATACCCTATACCAGGATACCCTATACCAGGATACCCTATACCAGGATGCCCTATACCAGGATACCCTATACCAGGATACCCTATACCATGATGCTCTATACCAGGATAACCTATACCAGGATACCCTATACCAGGATACCCTATACCAAGATACCCTAAACCAGGATGCTCTATACCAGGATGCTCTATACCAGGATACCCTATACCAGGATACCCTATATTACGATAGCCTATACCAGGATGCTCTATACCAGGATACCCTATACCAGGATACCCTATACCAGGATGCCCTATACCAGGATACCCTATACCAGGATACCCTATACCATGATGCTCTATACCAGGATACCCTATATTACGATACCCTGTACCAGGATACCCTATACAACGATGGTCTATACCCCGATACCCTATATCACGATACCCTATACAACGATGGTCTAAACCAGGATGCCCTATACACCGATGCCCTAAACCAGGATGCCCTAAACCAGGATGCCCTATACACCGATACCCTATACCAGGATGCCCTAAACCAGGATGCCCTAAACCAGGATGCCCTAAACCAGGATGCCCTAAACCAGGATGCCCTATACCAGGATACCCTAAACCAGGATGCCCTAAACCAGGATGCCCTAAACCAGGATGCCCTAAACCAGGATGCCCTAAACCAGGATACCAGGATGCCCTAAACCAGGATACCCTATACCAGGATGCCCTAAACCAGGATGCCCTATACCAGGATGCCCTAAACCAGGATGCCCTATACCAGGATACCCTATACCAGGATGCCCTATACCAGAATGCCCTAAACCAGGATGTCCTAAACCAGGATGCCCTATACCAGGATGCCCTAAACAAGGATGCCCTATAACAGGATGCCCTAAACCAGGATGCCCTATACCAGGATGCCCTAAACCAGGATGCCCTAAACCAGGATGCCCTATACCAGGATGCCCTATACCAGGATGCCCATTACCAGTATGCCCTAAACCAGGATGCCCTATACCAGGATGCCCATTACCAGGATGCCCTAAACCAGGATGCCCTAAACCAGGATGCCCTAAACCAGGATGACCTATACCAGGATGCCCTATACCAGGATGCCCATTACCAGGATGCCCTAAACCAGGATGCCCTAAACCAGGATGCCCATTACCAGGATGCCCCTAAACCAGGATGCCCTATACCAGGCTGCCCTAAACAAGGACTTTAACCAGAGTCCTATGGGATCCTGGTCCCTATGAAGTGCACTACTTTAACCAGAGTCCTATGGCATCCTGGTCCCTATGAAGTGCACTACTTTAACCAGAGTCCTATGGGATCCTGGTCCCTATGAAGTGCACTACTTTAACCAGAGTCCTATGGGATCCTGGTCCCTATGAAGTGCAGTACTTTAACCAGAGTCCTATGGGATCCTGGTCCCTATGAAGTGCACTACTTTAACCAGAGTCCTATGACATCCTGGTCCCTATGAAGTGCAGTATACAGTAAACAGGGTGCATTTTGGGACGCTGACTATATGATGTGTGAGCTAAAATAAATACATAATCTCTCACATTTACAACTTGTTCTCACAGTCGCGAGTCAGAATTAGAGGTTCATACATGTTTCTCACGCATCAGAATTAGAGGTTCATACATTAAGCATTAACTCCCAGTGGTCAATTTAAGGGTTAAGGTTAAGCATTAACTCCCAGTGGTCAAGGTAAGGGTTAAGGTTAAGCATTAACTCCCAGTGGTCAAGGTAAGGGTTAAGGTGTGACATTAACTCCCAGTGGTCAAGGTAAGGGTTAAGGTTAAGCATTAACTCCCAGTGGTCAAGGTAAGGGTTAAGGTTAAGCATTAACTCCCAGTGGTCAAGGTAAGGGTTAAGGTTAAGCATTAACTCCCAGTGGTCAAGGTAAGGGTTAAGGTTAAGCATTAACTCCCAGTGGTCAAGGTAAGGGTTAAGGTTAAGCATTAACTCCCAGTGGTCAAGGTAAGGGTTAAGGTGTGGCATTAACTCCCAGTGGTCAAGGTAAGGGTTAAGGTGTGGCATTAACTCCCAGTGGTCAAGGTAAGGGTTAAGGTTAAGCATTAACTCCCAGTGGTCAAGGTAAGGGTTAAGGTTAAGCATTAACTCCCAGTGGTCAAGGTAAGGGTTAAGGTGTGGCATTAACTCCCAGTGTTCAAGGTAAGGGTTAAGGTTAAGCATTAACTCCCAGTGGTCAAGGTAAGGGTTAAGGTTAAGCATTAACTCCCAGTGGTCAAGGAAAGGGTTAAGGTTAAGCATTAACTCCCAGTGGTCAAGGTAAGGGTTAAGGTGTGGCATTAACTCCCAGTGTTCAAGGTAAGGGTTAAGGTTAAGCATTAACTCCCAGTGGTCAAGGTAAGGGTTAAGGTTAAGCATTAACTCCCAGTGGTCAAGGTAAGGGTTAAGGTTAAGCATTAACTCCCAGTGGTCAAGGTAAGGGTTAAGGTTAAGCAAACACGCTCCTAAAAAAGATATCACTGGCTGCAAATATGGAGGCGGGTTCTTCTAACAACAGGACCAAGCGGTGTGGTGACAGGCAGTGGCAGCAGGAGCAGCGTAATCAAGATTTCTGGACTTGGGAGGAAATCTTGGAAGGAAAAGGACCCTGGGCACAGCCAGGAGAATATCGCCGCCCCAAAGAAGAGCTGGAAGCAACGAAAGCGGAGAGGCGCTGGTATGAGGAGAAAGCACGGCGGCGCGGATGGAAGCCCGAGAGTCAGCCTCAAAAATGTATTGGGGGGGGAGTCAGGAGTCAGACCTGAGCCAACTCCCACTGTTTATCGTAAGGAGCCAAGGAGGAAACCAGAACCAGAGCCGGTGTTGGAGGTGAGCGAAGCAGAGACTGTGAAGGAGTTAATGGGGAAATTGGAGGAGAGAGTTATGAGGGAGTTGCTGTGTTGGTGCATGAGGCACGGAATTCGCCCGACGGAGCGTGTCGGGGATTTGATGGCACCTGGGTCAGCTCTCCATACTCGTCCTGAGGTGCGTGCTAGTCGGCTGGTGAAGATTGTGCCAGCCTCACGCACCAGGCCTCCTGTGCACCTCCCTAGCCTTGCACGTCCTGTGCCAGCTCAGCGCTACAGTGCACCTAGCAGTGCTAACCGCGGCGGGCGTGGTACTGGTCAGGCACCGTGTTATGCGGTGGAACACACGGTGTCCCCAGTACGCGTGCTTAGCCCGGTACGCTACATCTCAGCTCCTCACATCTGCCGGGCTAGGGTGAAGATCCAGTCAGGGCGGTTGGTGCCAGCCCTGCTCTCAAGATCTCCAGTACGCCTTCACAGTCCGGTCCATCCAGTGCCACCTCCACACACCAGCCCTCCGGTGGCAGCTCCCCGCACCAGGCTTCCTGTGCGTGTCCTCGGCCCAGTCCCACCAGTGCCAGCACCACGCACCAGGCCTACAGTGCGCTTCGCCTGTCCAGCGCTGCCCGGAACAGGGCTCCAGGCAGCCGAGCGGAAATGGAGGAAAACTCGCCTCCCTGCGGACCTGGCATCCTTTCACTCCCTCCTCTCTACATTTTCCTCCTCTGTCTCTGCTGCTAAAGCCACTTTCTACCATTCTAAATTCCAAGCATCCGCCTCTAACCCTAGGAAGCTCTTTGCCACCTTCTCCTCCCTCCTGAATCCTCCCCCCTCCCTCCTCCCTCTCTGCAGATGACTTCGTCAACCATTTTGAAAAGAAGGTCGATGACATCCGATCCTCGTTTGCTAAGTCAAACGACACCGCTGGTTCTGCTCACACTCCCCTACCCTATGCTCTGACCTCTTTCTCCCCTCTCTCTCCAGATGAAATCTCGCGTCTTGTGACGGCCGGCCGCCCAACAACCTGCCCGCTTGACCCTATCCCCTCCTCTCTTCTCCAGACCATTTCCGGAGACCTTCTCCCTTACCTCACCTCGCTCATCAACTCATCCCTGACCGCTGGCTACGTCCCTCCCGTCTTCAAGAGAGCGAGAGTTGCACCCCTTCTGAAAAAACCTACACTCGATCCCTCCGATGTCAACAACTACAGACCAGTATCCCTTCTCTCTTTTCTCTCCAAAACTCTTGAGCGTGCCGTCCTTGGCCAGCTCTACCGCTATCTCTCTCAGAATGACCTTCTTGATCCAAATCAGTCAGGTTTCAAGACTAGTCATTCAACTGAGACTGCTCTTCTCTGTATCACGGAGGCGCTCCGCACTGCTAAAGCTAACTCTCTCTCCTCTGCTCTCATCCTTCTAGACCTATCGGCTGCCTTCGATACTGTGAACCATCAGATCCTCCTCTCCACCCTCTCCGAGTTGGGCATCTCCGGCGCGGCCCACGCTTGGATTGCGTCCTACCTGACAGGTCGCTCCTACCAGGTGGCGTGGCGAGAATCTGTCTCCTCACCACGCGCTCTCACCACTGGTGTCCCCAGGGCTCTGTTCTAGGCCCTCTCTTATTCTCGCTATACACCAAGTCACTTGGCTCTGTCATAACCTCACATGGTCTCTCCTATCATTGCTATGCAGACGACACACAATTAATCTTCTCCTTTCCCCTTCTGATGACCAGGTGGCGAATCGCATCTCTGCATGTCTGGCAGACATATCAGTGTGGATGACGGATCACCACCTCAAGCTGAACCTCAGCAAGACGGAGCTCCTCTTCCTCCCGGGGAAGGACTGCCCGTTCCATGATCTCGCCATCACGGTTGACAACTCCATTGTGTCCTCCTCCCAGAGCGCTAAGAACCTTGGCGTGATCCTGGACAACACCCTGACGTTCTCAACTAACATCAAGGCGGTGTCCCGTTCCTGTAGGTTCATGCTCTACAACATCCGCAGAGTACGACCCTGCCTCACACAGGAAGCGGCGCAGGTCCTAATCCAGGCACTTGTCATCTCCCGTCTTGATTACTGCAACTCGCTGTTGGCTGGGCTCCCTGCCTGTGCCATTAAACCCCTACAACTCATCCAGAACGCCGCAGCCCGTCTGGTGTTCAACCTTCCCAAGTTCTCTCACGTCACCCCGCTCCTCCGCTCTCTCCACTGGCTTCCAGTTGAAGCTCGCATCCGCTACAAGACCATGGTGCTCGCCACGGAGCTGTGAGGGGAACGGCACCTCAGTACCTCCAGGCTCTGATCAGGCCCTACACCCAAACAAGGGCACTGCGTTCATCCACCTCTGGCCTGCTCGCCTCCCTACCACTGAGGAAGTACAGTTCCCGCTCAGCCCAGTCAAAACTGTTCGCTGCTCTGGCCCCCAATGGTGGAACAAACTCCCTCACGACGCCAGGACAGCGGAGTCAATCACCACCTTCCGGAGACACCTGAAACCCCACCTCTTCAAGGAATACCTAGGATAGGGTAAGTAAGGGTAAGTAATCCTTCTCACCCCCCTTCTCCCCCAACAAGATTTAGATGCAAGTGGCTGTTCCACTGGTTGTCATAAGGTGTATGCACCAATTTGTAAGTCGCTCTGGATAAGAGCGTCTGCTAAATGACTTAAATGTAATGTAAATGTAAATGTCTCACACCTGTCCAGCGCTGCCGGAGTCTCCCGCCTGTCCAGTGCTGCCGGAGTCTCCCGCCTGTCCAGTGCTGCCAGAGCTTTTCTCCTCTCCAGTGCCCCAGAGTCTCCCGTCTGTCATGAGCGGCCAGAGTCTCCCGTCTGTCATGAGCGGCCAGAGTCTCCCGTCTGTCATGAGCGGCCAGAGTCTCCCGTCTGTCATGAGCCGCCAGAGTCTCCCGTCTGTCATGAGCCGCCAGAGTCTCCCGTCTGTCATGAGCCGCCAGAGTCTCCCGTCTGTCATGAGCCGCCAGAGTCTCCCGCCAGTCAGCATGGAGCAGCCAGAGCCGCCAGTCAGCATGGAGCAGCCAGAGCCGCCAGTCAGCCAGGATCCGCCAGAGCCGCCAGTCAGCCAGGATCCGCCAGAGCCGCCAGTCTGCCAGGATCCGCCAGAGCCGTCAACCTGCATGAGCTTCCTCTCAGTCCTGAGCTTCCTCTCAGTCCTGAGCTTCCTCTCAGTCCTGAGCTACCCCTCAGTCCTGAGCTACCCCTCAGTCCTGAGCTACCCCTCAGTCCTGAGCTGCCCCTCAGT
>NW_026288324.1:0-7492 GCF_023373465.1 Oncorhynchus keta
ACATAGAGACAGTAGATTTAGCTGGTCTGTCATTTTATAATGGAGTCGGTATATCTACCTGGTCTCTCATAATATAATAGAGACAGTAGATCTACCTGGTCTGTCATAATACAATAGAGACAGTAGATCTAGCTGGTCTGTCATAATAAAATAGACAGTATGTCTAGCTGGTCTGTCATAATATAATAGACAGTAGATCTAGCTGGTCTGTCATGCCATAATAGACACAGTAGGTCTGGCTGGTCTGTCGCAATATAATAGAGACAGTAGATCTACACAATTATCAAAATATAATAGAGACAGTAGATCTAGCTGGTCTGTCATAATATAATAGACAATAGATCTAGCTGGTCTGTCATAATATAATAGACAATTGATCTAGCTGGTCTGTCATAATACAATAGCCGAGAATAGATCTAGCTGGTCTGTCATTTTATAAATGATGGTATATCACCTGGTCTCTCATAATATAATAGAGACAGTAGATCTGGCTGGTCTGTCATAATACAATAGAGACAGTAGATCTGGCTGAATCTGTCATAATAAAATAGACAGTAGATCTAGCTGGTCTGTCATAATATAATAGACACAGTAGATCTAGCTGGTCTGTCATAATATAATAGAGACAGTATATCTACACATGGTCTGTCTAATATAATAGAGACAGTATATCGACCTGGTCTGTCATAATATAATAGAGACAGTATATCTACCTGGTCTGTCATAATATAATAGAGTCAGTATATCGACCTGGTCTGTCATAATACAATAGAGACAGTAGATCTAGCTGGTCTGTCATAATATAATAGAGACAGTAGTCTACCTGGTCTGTCAAAATATAATAGAGGCAGTAGATCTAGCTGGTCTGTCATTATATAATAGAGACAGTATATTTATATGGTCTGTCATAATATAATAGAGACACTGAATAGCTGGTCTGTCATAATATAATAGAGATAGTAGATCTAGCTGGTCTGTCATAATGCAATAGAGACAGTAGATCTAGCTAGTCTGTCATAATAGAATAGAGACAGTAGATCTAGCTGGTCTGTTATAATATAATATAGACAGTAGATCTTGCTGGTCTGTCATAATATAATAGAGACTGTAGATCTAGCTGGTCTGTCATATTATAATAGAGACAATATCTAGCTGGTCTGTCATAATATAATAGACACAGTAGATATAGCTGGTCTGTCATAATATAATAGAGACAGTATATCTACCTGGTCTGTCATAATACAATAGAGACAGTAGATCTACCTGGTCTGTCATAATATAATAGAGACAGTAGATCTAGCTGGTCAGTCATAATACAATAGAGACAGTAGATATAGCTGGATTGTCATTTATATAATGGAGACAGTATATCTACCTGGTCTGTCATAATATAATAGAGCAGTAGATCTAGCTGGTCTGTCATAATGTAATAGACAGTAGATCTAAGCTGGTCTGTCATAATTACAATGAAGACAGTAGATTTAGCTGGTCTGTCATAACATAATAGAGACATAGAGACAGTAGATTTAGCTGGTCTGTCATAATATAATAGAGACAGTATATCTACCTGGTCTGTCATTTTATAATAGAGACAGTAGATTTAGTTGGTCTGTCATAATATAATAGAGACACTAGATCTAGCTGGTCTGGCATAATATAATATAGATAGTAGATCTAGCTGGTCTGTCATAATACAATAGAGACAGTAGATCTAGCTGGTCTGTCATATTATAATAGAGACAATTGATCTAGCTAGTCTGTCATAATACAATAGCGAGAATAGATCTAGCTGGTCTGTCATTTTATAATGGAGTCGGTATATCTGCCTGGTCTCTCATAATACAATAGAGACAGTAGATCTAGCTGGTCTGTCATAATAAAATAGACAGTAGATCTTGCTGGTCTGTCATAATATAATAGACACAGTAGATCTAGCTGGTCTGTCATAATATAATAGAGACATTATATCTACTTGGTCTGTCATAATATAATAGAGACAGTATATCTACCTGCTCTGTCATAATATAATAGAGACAGTATATCTACCTGGTCTGTCATAATATAATAGAGTCAGTATATCGACCTGGTCTGTCATAATACAATAGAGACAGTAGATCTAGCTGGTCTGTCATAATATAATAGAGACAGTAGATCTACCTGGTCTGTCAAAATATAACAGAGGCAGTAGATCTAGCTGGTCTGTCATTATATAATAGAGACAGTAGATCTACCTGGTCTGTCAAAATATAATAGAGACAGTATATTTATTTGGTCTGTCATAATATAATAGAGACACTAGATCTAGCTGGTCTGTCATAATATAATAGACACAGTAGATCTAGCTGGTCTGTCATAATATAATAGAGACAGTAGATCTAGCTGGTCTGTCATAATATAATAGAGACAGTAGATCTACCTGGTCTGTCATAGTATAATAGAGACAGTAGATCTAGCTGGTCCGTCATAGTACAATAGAGACATAGAGACAGTAGACCTAGCTGGTCTGTCATAATATAATAGAGACAGTAGATCGGAAGTGGTCTGTCATAGTACAATAGAGATATAGAGACAGTAGATCTGGCTGGTCTGTCATATTATAATAGAGACAGTAGATCTAGCTGGTATGTCATAATATAATAGGGACAGTAGATCTAGATGGTCTGTCATAGTACAATAGAGATATAGAGACAGTAGATCTAGCTGGTCTGTCATAATATAACAGAGACAGTAGATCTAGATGGTCTGTCATATTATAATAAAGACAATAGATCTAGCTGGTCTGTCATAATATAATAGACAGTAGATCTAGCTGGTCTGTCATAATATAATAGACAGTAGATCTAGCTGGTCTGTTATAATATAATATAGACAGTAGATCTAGCTGGTCTGTCATAATATAATAGAGACAGTAGATCTAGATGGTCTGTCATATTATAATAGAGACAATAGATCTAGCTGGTCTGTCATAATATAATAGACAGTAGATCTAGCTGGTCTGTCATAATATAATAGACAGAAGATCTAGCTGGTCTGTCATAATATAATAGACACAGTAGATATAGCTGGTCTGTCATCATATAATAGAGACAGTATATCTACCTGGTCTGTCATAATATAATAGAGACAGTATATCGACCTGGTCTGTCATAATATAATAGAGACAGTAGATTTAGTTGGTCTGTCATAATATAATAGAGACACTAGATCTAGCTGGTCTCCAAGCACAATATAATATAGATAGTAGATCTAGCTGGTCTGTCATAATGCAATAGGACAGTAGATCTAGCTGGTCTGTCATATTATAATAGAGACAATTGATCTAGCTGGTCTGTCATAATACAATAGCGAGAATAGATCTAGCTGGTCTGTCATTTTATAATGGAGTCGGTATATCTACCTGGTCTCTCATAATATAATAGAGACAGTAGATCTAGCTGGTCTGTCATAATACAATAGAGACAGTAGATCTAGCTGGTCTGTCATAATAAAATAGACAGTAGATCTAGCTGGTCTGTCATAATATAATAGACACAGTAGATCTAGCTGGTCTGTCATAATATAATAGAGACAGTATATCGACCTGGTCTGTCATAAAATAATAGAGACAGTATATCTACCTGGTCTGTCATAATATAATAGAGTCAGTATATCGACCTGGTTTGTCATAATACAATAGAGACAGTAGATCTAGCTGGTCTGTCATAATATAATAGAGACAGTAGATCTACCTGGTCTGTCAAAAAAATATAATGAGGCAGTAGATCTAGCTGGTCTGTCATTATATAATAGAGACAGTAGATCTACCTGGTCTGACAAAATATAATAGAGACAGTATATTTATTTGGTCTGTCATAATATAATAGAGACACTAGATCTAGCTGGTCTGTCATAATATAATAGAGATAGTAGATCTAGCTGGTCTGTCATAATACAATAGAGACAGTAGATCTAGCTAGTCTGTCATAATAGAATAGAGACAGTAGATCTAGCTGGGCTGTTATAATATAATATAGACAGTAGATCTTGCTGGTCTGTCATAATATAATAGAGACTGTAGATCTAGCTGGTCTGTCATATTAAAATAGAGACAATAGATCTAGCTGGTCTGTCATAATATAATAGACAGTAGATCTAGCTGGTCTGTCATAATACAATAGAGACAGTAGATCTAGCTGGTCTGTCATAATATAATAGAGACAGTATATCTACCTGGTCTGTCATTTTATAATAGAGACAGTAGATCTAGCTGGTCTGTCATGATATAATAGACACAGTAGATCTGGCTGTTCTGTCATAATATAATAGAGACTGTAGATCTAGCTGGTCTGTCATAATATAATAGACACAGTAGATCTAGCTGGTCTGTCATAATATAATAAGAGAGTCGATCTAGCTGGTCTGTCATAATATAATAGACAGTAGATCTGGCTGGTCTGTCATAATATAATAGAGACAGTAGATCTACCTGGTCTGTCAAAATATAATAGAGACAGTAGATTTAGTTGGTCTGTCATAATATAATGGAGTCTGTATATCTACCTGGTCTCTCATAATATAATAGAGACAGTAGATCTAGCTGGTCTGTCATAATACAATAGAGACAGTAGGTCTAAGCTGGTCTGTCATAATGAAATAGACAGTATATCTAGCTGGTCTGTCATAATATAATAGACAGTAGATCTAGCTGGTCTGTAATAATATAATAGACACAGTAGATCTGGCTGGTCTGTCATAATATAATAGAGACAGTAGATCTACCTGGTCTGTCAAAATATAATAGAGACAGTAGATTTAGTTGGTCTGTCATAATATAATAGAGACACTAGATCTAGCTGGTCTGTCATAATATAATAGAGATAGTAGATCTAGCTGGTCTGTCATAATACATTAGAGACAGTAGATCTAGCTGGTCTGTCATAATGTCATATTATAATAGAGACAATAGATCTAGCTGGTCTGTCATAATATAATAGAGACAGTAGATCTAGCTGGTCTGTCATAGTATAATAGAGGACAGTAGATCTACCTGGTCTGTCAAAATATAATAGAGACAGTAGATCTAGCTGGTCTGTCATAATATAATAGAGACAGTAGATCTACCTGGTCTGTCAAAATATAATAGAGACAGTAGATTTAGTTGGTCTGTCATAATATAATAGAGACACTAGATCTAGCTGGTCTGTCATAATACAATAGAGACAGTAGATCTAGCTGGTCTGTCATAATGTCATATTATAATTGAGACAATAGTCTAGCTGGTCTGTCATAATATAATAGAGACAGTAGATCTAGCCGGTCTGTCATATTATAATAGAGACAATAGATCTAGCTGGTCTGTCATATTATATTAGAGACAATTGATCTAGCTGGTCTGTCATTTTTATAATAGACACAGTAGATCTGGCTGGTCTGTCATAATATAATAGAGACAGTAGATCTACCTGGTCTGTCAAAATATAATAGAGACAGTAGATTTAGTTGGTCTGTCATAATATAATGGAGTCGGTATATCTACCTGGTCTCCTCATAATATAATAGAGACAGTAGATCTAGCTGGTCTGTCATAATACAATAGAGACAGTAGATCTAGCTGGTCTGTCATAATAAAATAGACAGTAGATCTAGCTGGTCTGTCATAATATAATAGACACATTAGATCTAGCTGGTCTGTCATAATATAATAGACAGTAGATCTAGCTGGTCTGTCATAATATAATAGACACAGTAGATCTAGCTGGTCTGTCATAATATAATAGACACAGTAGATCTAGCTGGTCTGTCATAATATAATAGAGACAGTATATCTACCTGGTCTGTCATAATACAATAGAGACAGTATATCGACCTGGTCTGTCATAATACAGAAGAGACAGTAGATCTAAGCTGGTCTGTCATAATACAATAGAGACAGTAGATTTAGCTGCTCTGTCATACCATAATAGAGACAGTAGATTTAGCTGCTCTGTCATACCATAATAGAGACATAGAGACAGTAGATTTAGCTGGTCTGTCATAATATAATAGAGACAGTAGATCTAGCTGGTCTGTCATAATACAATAGAGACAGTAGATCTAGCTGCTCTGTCATACCATAATAGAGACATAGAGACAGTAGATTTAGCTGGTCTGTCATAATATAACAGAGACAGTATATCTACCTGGTCTGTCATTTTTATAATAGAGACAGTAGATCTAGCTGGTCTGTCTTTTAATATAATAGAGACAGTAGATCTAGCTGGTCTGTCATAATATAATAGACACAGTAGATCTAGCTGGTCTGTCATAGTATAATAGGGACAGTAGATCTGCCTGGTCTGTCAAATAGAATAGAGACAGTAGATTTAGCTGGTCTGTCATAATATAATAGAGACAGTAGATCTACCTGGTCTGTCATAATATAATAGAGACAGTATATCTACCTGGTCTGTCATAATATAATAGAGACAGTATATCGACCTGGTCTGTCATAATATAATAGAGACAGTATATCGACCTGGTCTGTCATAATACAGAAGAGACAGTAGATCTAGCTGGTCTGTCATAATATAATAGACACAGTAGATCTAGCTGGTCTGTTATAATATAATAGAGACAGTAGATCTAGCTGGTCTGTCATAATACAATAGAGACAGTAGATCTAGCTGGTCTGTCATAATACAATAGAGACAGTAGATTTAGCTGCTCTGTCATACCATAATAGAGACATAGAGACAGTAGATTTAGCTGCTCTGTCCTTACCTAATAGAGACATAGAGACAGTAGATTTAGCTGGTCTGTCATATGCATAATAGAACAGTATATCTACCTGGTCTGTCATTTTATAATAGAGACAGTAGATCTAGCTGGTCTGTCATAATATAATAGAGACAGTAGATCTAGCTGGTCTGTCATAATATAATAGAGACAGTAGATCTAGCTGGTCTGTCATAATATAATAGAGACAGTATCTCGACCTGGTCTGTCATAATATAATAGAGACAGTATATCGACCTGGTCTGTCATAATACAGAAGAGACAGTAGATCTAGCTGGTCTGTCATAATATAATAGACACAGTAGATCTAGCTGGTCTGTTATAATATAATAGAGACAGTAGATCTAGCTGGTCTGTCGTAATACAATAGAGACAGTAGATCTAGCTAGTCTGTCATAATACAATAGAGACAGTAGATTTAGCTGCTCTGTCATACCATAATAGAGACATAGAGACCCAGTAGTTTAGCTGCTCTGTCATACCATAATAGAGACATAGAGACAGTAGATTTAGCTGGTCTGTCATAATATAATAGAGACAGTATATCTACCTGGTCTGTCATTTTATAATAGAGACAGTAGATCTAGCTGGTCTGTCATAATATAATAGAGACAGTAGATCTAGCTGGTCTGTCATAATATAATAGAGACAGTAGATCTAGCTGGTCTGTCATAATATAATAGAGATAGTAGATCTAGCTGGTCTGTCATAATACAATAGAAACAGTAGATCTAGCTGG
>NW_026288325.1:0-5490 GCF_023373465.1 Oncorhynchus keta
TTACATTTACATTTAAGTCATTTAGCAGACGCTCTTATCCAGAGCGACTTACAAATCACCTTATGACATCCAGTGGAACAGCCACTTTACAATAGTGCATCTAAATCTTTTAAGGGGGGTGAGAAGGATTACTTTATCCTATCCTAGGTATTCCTTAAAGAGGTGGGGTTTCAGGTGTCTCCGGAAGGTGGTGATTGACTCCGCTGTCCTGGCGTCGTGAGGGAGTGTGTTCCACCATTGGGGAGCCAGAGCAGCGAACAGTTTTGACTGGGCTGAGCGGGAACTGTACTTCCTCAGTGGTAGGGAGGCGAGCAGGCCAGGGGTGGATGAACGCAGTGCCCTTGTTTGGGTGTAGGGCCTGATCAGAGCCTGGAGGTACTGAGGTGCCGTTCCCCTCACAGCTCCGTAGGCAAGCACCGTGGTCTTGTAGCGGATGAGAGCTTCAACTGGAAGCCAGTGGAGAGAGCGGAGGAGAGGGGTGACGTGAGAGAACTTGGGAAGGTTGAACACCAGACGGGCTGCGGCGTTCTGGATGAGTTGTAGGGGTTTAATGGCACAGGCAGGGAGCCCAGCCAACAGCGAGTTGCAGTAATCCAGACGGGAGATGACAAGTGCCTGGATTAGGACCTGCGCCGCTTCCTGTGTGAGGCAGGGTCGTACTCTGCGGATGTTGTAGAGCATGAACCTACAGGAACGGGCCACCGCCTTGATGTTAGTTGAGAACGACAGGGTGTTGTCCAGGATCACGCCAAGGTTCTTAGCGCTCTGGGAGGAGGACACAATGGAGTTGTCAACCGTGATGGCGAGATCATGGAACGGGCAGTCCTTCCCGGGAGGAAGAGCAGCTCCGTCTTGCTGAGGTTCAGCTTGAGGTGGTGATCCGTCATCCACACTGATATGTCTGCCAGACATGCAGAGATGCGATTCGCCACCTGGTCATCAGAAGGGGAAAGGAGAAGATTAATTGTGTGTCGTCTGCATAGCAATGATAGGAGAGACCATGTGAGGTTATGACAGAGCCAAGTGACTTGGTGTATAGCGAGAATAGGAGAGGGCCTAGAACAGAGCCCTGGGGGACACCAGTGGTGAGAGCGCGTGGTGAGGAGACAGATTCTCGCCACGCCACCTGGTAGGAGCGACCTGTCAGGTAGGACGCAATCCAAGCGTGGGCCGCGCCGGAGATGCCCAACTCGGAGAGGGTGGAGAGGAGGATCTGATGGTTCACAGTATCGAAGGCAGCCGATAGGTCTAGAAGGATGAGAGCAGAGGAGAGAGAGTTAGCTTTAGCAGTGCGGAGCGCGTCCGTGATACAGAGAAGAGCAGTCTCAGTTGAATGACTAGTCTTGAAACCTGACTGATTTGGATCAAGAAGGTCATTCTGAGAGAGATAGCGGAGAGCTGGCCAAGGATGGCACGTTCAAGAGTTTTGGAGAGAAAAGAAAGAAGGGATACTGGTCTGTAGTTGTTGACATCGGAGGGATCGAGTGTAGGTTTTTTCAGAAGGGGTGCAACTCTCGCTCTCTTGAAGACGGAAGGGACGTAGCCAGCGGTCAGGGATGAGTTGATGAGCGAGGTGAGGTAAGGGAGAAGGTCTCCGGAAATGGTCTGGAGAAGAGAGGAGGGGATAGGGTCGAGCGGGCAGGTTGTTGGGCGGCCGGCCGTCACAAGACGCGAGATTTCATCTGGAGAGAGAGGGGAGAAAGAGGTCAGAGCACAGGGTAGGGCAGTGTGAGCAGAACCAGCGGTGTCGTTTGACTTAGCAAACGAGGATCGGATGTCGTCGACCTTCTTTTCAAAATGGTTGACGAAGTCATCTGCAGAGAGGGAGGAGGGGGGAGGGGGAGGAGGATTCAGGAGGGAGGAGAAGGTGGCAAAGAGCTTCCTAGGGTTAGAGGCAGATGCTTGGAATTTAGAGTGGTAGAAAGTGGCTTTAGCAGCAGAGACAGAGGAGGAAAATGTAGAGAGGAGGGAGCGAAAGGATGCCAGGTCCGCAGGGAGGCGAGTTTTCCTCCATTTCCGCTCGGCTGCCCGGAGCCCTGTTCTGTGAGCTCGCAATGAGTCGTCGAGCCACGGAGCGGGAGGGGAGGACCGAGCCGGCCTGGAAGATAGGGGACATAGAGAGTCAAAGGATGCAGAAAGGGAGGAGAGGAGGGTTGAGGAGGCAGAATCAGGAGATAGGTTGGAGAAGGTTTGAGCAGAGGGAAGAGATGATAGGATGGAAGAGGAGAGAGTAGCGGGGGAGAGAGAGCGAAGGTTGGGACGGCGCGATACCATCCGAGTAGGGGCAGTGTGGGAAGTGTTGGATGAGAGCGAGAGGGAAAAGGATACAAGGTAGTGGTCGGAGACTTGGAGGGAGTTGCAATGAGGTTAGTGGAAGAACAGCATCTAGTAAAGATGAGGTCGAGCGTATTGCCTGCCTTGTGAGTAGGGGGAAGGTGAGAGGGTGAGGTCAAAAGAGGAGAGGAGTGGAAAGAAGGAGGCAGAGAGGAATGAGTCAAAGGTAGACGTGGGGAGGTTAAAGTCGCCCAGAACTGTGAGAGGTGAGCCGTCCTCAGGAAAGGAGCTTATCAAGACATCAAGCTCATTGATGAACTCTCCGAGGGGACCTGGAGGGCGATACATGATAAGGATGTTAAGCTTGAAAGGGCTGGTAACTGTGACAGCATGAAATTCAAAGGAGGCGATAGACAGATGGGTAAGGGAGAAAGAGAGAATGACCACTTGGGAGAGATGAGGATCCCGGTGCCACCACCCCGCTGACCAGAAGCTCTCGGGGTGTGCGAGAACACGTGGGCGGACGAAGAGAGAGCAGTAGGAGTAGCAGTGTTATCTGTGGTGATCCATGTTTCCGTCAGTGCCAAGAAGTCGAGGGACTGGAGGGAGGCATAGGCTGAGATGAACTCTGCCTTGTTGGCCGCAGATCGGCAGTTCCAGAGGCTACCATCTTACCATTACCTATAACAGGGGCAGGTTAGATGTCCAACTAGGCCGTCTTCACCACCCGCTGGAGGGCCTTGCGGTCAATACCTGTACCAGACGGAGCAATACCTGTACCAGACTGTGATGCAACCAGCCAGAACACTCTCTACCCTGGGGTGGCAGGGTAGCCTAGTGGTTAGAGCGTTGGACTAGTAACCGGAAGGTTGCAAGTTCAAACCCTGAGCTGACAAGGTACAAATCTGTCGTTCTGCCCCTGAACAGGCAGTAAACCCACTGTTCCTAGGCCGTCATTGAAAATAAGAATTTGTTCTTAACTGACTTGCCTAGTTAAATAAAGGTTAAATAAAGGTAAAATAAAAAATAAATAAATAAAACTCTCGATGTGGTAGTATTTGGAGAGGACCCGGGATAGAATGGCACATTTCTTCAGCCATTTCAAGCCAGCCATTGGTCCATTTCAAGTTCTCAATGATGTGGAAACCGAGGAACTTAAAATGGCTGACTCTGTCTACTGCAGTCCCATAGATGTGAATAGGGGCATGTTCCCTCTGCTTCTTGAAGTCAACAATCAACTCCTTTGTTTTGCTGACGTTGAGGGAGAGGTTGTTGTTGTCATGTCACCATAACTCAAATTATCAGGCCTACAACCGTGGTGTCGTCAGCAAACTTGGCTTTGTGAGTATTCACTCTTTTGAGAATTTTCCTCATGTCAGCTTTGGAGAAAAAAGCACCTGGTGGAAGTGGGGAGCAACAGGACTCTTCCTGGATGGCTCGGTACTGTCTCCCTCCAAAGTGAGCATAGAATGTGTTAAGCTCGTCTGGGAGGAGGCTTCAGTGAGCACCACACAGCTGGAGTTGCCTTTGTAGTCAATGGTAGTCTATAGTCCTTGCCACATGAGTCATGAGTCTGAGTTGCAAAAAACATCAATTCAAGTTTGAGTCTGTATTGTCTTTTTGCATCCCTAATGGATTCGGGGAGCTTATATACATCTCGCGTCATTGACTCAGGAGGCATGCACACCATCCACCGCTTCCGAGTATATTACTTACTAATGTATCTGGATAATAAAGTAGATGAGCTCAGGGAAAGGATCTCCTTCCAGACAGACATCAGGGATTGTAACATATTCTGTTTCAAGGAAACATGTCTCTCTCTGGATATACTGTCCCGTCCATACAGCCATCTGGGTTCTCAGTACATTAACGCATACAGAAATAAAAGAACTCTCCCGGGAAGAAGAAAGGCAAAGGTGTATGTTTCACTTGATTAACTACCGATGGTGTGATTGTGATAACATACAGAAACTCAAGTCCTTTTGTTCACCCAACCTAGAAGCCTCACAATCAAATGCCAACGTATTACCTCCCAATATAATTCTCTTCAGTTACAGTCACAGCCATGTATTTCCCCTCAAGTTGATACCATGGCGGACCTCAAAAGAACTACACAGGACTGTGTTCAAACTGAAACCACATATTCTGGATGCATTTATTGTAGCTGGGGATTTTAACAAGCAATTTGAGGAAAAAAATGCTACCTAAGTTCTCACGAACACATTGACTGCAGTACTCGCACTGGTAAAACATTCGACCACTGCTACTCAACTTTTCAAAATGCCTGAGGCACTACCCTGCACTACCTTGGAAAATCTGATCATGACTCCATTTTGCTCCTCCCTTTCTATAGGCAGAAACTCAAACAGGAAGTACCAGTCTATTCAACGCTGGTCTGACCAATCGGAATCCATGCTTCAAGATTGTTTTGATCACGCGGACTGGGATATGTTCCCAGGTAGCCTCTGAGAATAACATAGACAAATACACAGATACAGTGACTGAGGTCATCAGGAAGTGTATAGGAGATACTGTACCCACTGTGACTATTAAAACCTACCCAAACCAGAAACCATGGATAGATGGCAGCATTCACACAAAACTGAAAGCGGTAACCACCGCATTTAACCATGGCAAGGTGACTGGGAATATGGCCCCGAATACAAACAGTGTAGTTATTCCCATCCGTAAGGAATCAAACAGGCAAAACATAAGTATACAGACAAAGTGGGTCGCAATTCAATGGCTCAGACCACGGACGTATGTGTCAGGGTCTACAGGCAATCACAGACTACAAAGGGAAAACCAGCCATGTCGCGGACACTGACGTCTTGCTTCCGTACAAGCTAAACACCTTCTTCGCATGCTTTGAGGATAACACAGTGCCACCCGAGTGGTCAGCTACCAAGGACTGTGGGTTCTCCTTCTCCATGGCTGATGTGAGTATGCCGTCTGCCGGCGCAGGCGGCATCCCTAGCCAAGTCCTCAGAGCATCGCAGACCAGCTGGCAGGAGTGTTTACGAATATGCTCATTCTCTCCCCTATCCCAGTCTGCTGTCCCCATTTGCTAAGATGTCCACCATTGTTCCTGTACCCAAGAAAGCAAAAGTAACTAAACTAAATCACTATCGCCCGTATCACTCACTTCTGTCATCATGAATTGCTTTGAGAGGCTAATTATGGATGATATCACCTCTACCTTACCTGACACCCTAG
>NW_026288326.1:5000-10000 GCF_023373465.1 Oncorhynchus keta
CTTGATGCAGAGCCCAGAAACCACATATCAGTCTTCATGCCTGGAGGCAGAGCCCAGAAACCACAGATCAGTCTTCATGCCTTGATGCAGAGCCCCGAAACCACATATCAGTCTTCATGCCTTGATGCAGAGCCCAGAAACCACAGATCAGTCTTCATGCCTTGAAGCAGAGCCCAGAAACCACAGATCAGTCTCCATGCCTTGAAGCAGAGCCCAGAAACCACATAAGTCTTCATGCCTTGAGGTAGAGCCCAGAAACCACAGATCAGTCTTCATGCCTTGAAGCAGAGCCCAGAAACCACAGATCAGTCTTCATGCCTTGAAGCAGAGCCCAGAAACCACAGATCAGTCTTCATGCCTTGAAGCAGAGCCCAGAAACAAGACCACAGGTATGGGTCAATCTGTCGGGCGAAGGGCCAGCCTCAAGGGAAAACCAGTATCAAGCACCTACACAGGTTTGAAAAGGAATATGTCACACACACACACACTCATGCAAGGACACACACACACACACACACACCACTTAAAGAGACAGAGATTTGCGACGGGCTGTAGTGGAGCAGGTCGAGAGCTTCAAGTTCATTGGTGTCCACATCACTAAGAAATGACTACGATGACTACGATGGTCAACACACACGACAACGCCTCTTCCCCCTCAGGCGGTTGAAAAGATTCGGCATTGGCCCTCAGATCCTCAAAATGTTATACAGCTGCACCATTGAGAGCATCTTGACTGGCTGCATCACCGCCTGGTATGGCAACTTATGACATACGCTGCAGCTACCGTTGATTATCTATCCTGTAGCCTAGTCACTTCATCCCTCCTGTAGCCTAGTCACTTCATCCCTCCTGTAGCCTAGTCACTTCATCCATCCTGTAGCCTAGTCACTTTATCCATCCTGTAGCCTAGTCACTTCATCCATCCTGTAGCCTAGTCACTTCATCCATCCTGTAGCCCAGTCACTTCATCCCTCCTGTAGCCTAGTCACTTCATCCATCCTGTAGCCTTGTCACTTCATCCATCCTGTAGCCTAGTCACTTCATCCATCCTGTAGCCTAGTCACTTCATCCATCCTGTAGCCTAGTCACTTCATCCATCCTGTAGCCTAGTCACTTCATCCATCCTGTAGCCGAGTCACTTCATCCCTCCTGGAGCCTAGTCACTTCATCCATCCTGTAGCCTAGTCACTTCATCCATCCTGTAGCCTAGTCACTTCATCCCTCCTGTAGCCTAGTCACTTCATCCCTCCTGTAGCCTAGTCACTTCATCCATCCTGTAGCCTAGTCACTTCATCCATCCTGTAGCCTAGTCACTTCATCCATCCTGTAGCCTAGTCACTTCATCCATCCTGTAGCCGAGTCACTTCATCCCTCCTGGAGCCTAGTCACTTCATCCCTCCTGGAGCCTAGTCACTTCATCCATCCTGTAGTCTAGTCACTTGATCCCTCCTGTAGCCTAGTCACTTCATCCATCCTGTAGCCTAGTCACTTCATCCATCCTGTAGCCCAGTCACTTCATCCATCCTGTAGTCTAGTCACTTCATCCATCCTGTAGCCTAGTCACTTCATCCATCCTGTAGCCTAGTAACTTCATCCATCCTGTAGCCTAGTAACTTCATCCATCCTGTAGCCTAGTCACTTCATCCATCCTGTAGCCTAGTCACTTCATCCATCCTGTAGCCTAGTCACTTCATCCATCCTGTAGCCTAGTCACTTCATCCATCCTGTAGCCTAGTCACTTGATCCCTCCTGTAGCCTAGTCACTTCATCCATCCTGTAGCCTAGTCACTTCATCCATCCTGTAGCCCAGTCACTTCATCCATCCTGTAGTCTAGTCACTTCATCCATCCTGTAGCCTAGTCACTTCATCCATCCTGTAGCCTAGTAACTTCATCCATCCTGTAGCCTAGTAACTTCATCCATCCTGTAGCCTAGTCACTTCATCCATCCTGTAGCCTAGTCACTTCATCCATCCTGTAGCCTAGTCACTTCATCCATCCTGTAGCCGAGTCACTTCATCCATCCTGTAGCCTAGTCACTTCATCCATCCTGTAGCCTAGTAACTTCATCCATCCTGTAGCCTAGTCACTTCATCCCTCCTGTAGCCTAGTCACTTCATCCCTCCTGTAGCCTAGTCACTTCATCCATCCTGTAGCCTAGTCACTTCATCCATCCTGTAGCCTAGTCACTTGATCCATCCTGTAGCCTAGTCACTTCATCCATCCTGTAGCCTAGTCACTTCATCCATCCTGTAGCCTAGTCACTTCATCCATCCTGTAGCCTAGTAACTTCATCCGTCCTGTAGCCTAGTAACTTCATCCATCCTGTAGCCTAGTCACTTCATCCATCCTGTAGCCTAGTCACTTCATCCATCCTGTAGCCCAGTCACTTCATCCATCCTGTAGCCTAGTCACTTCATCCATCCTGTAGCCTAGTCACTTCATCCCTCCTGTAGCCTAGTCACTTCATCCCTCCTGTAGCCCAGTCACTTCATCCCTCCTGTAGCCTAGTCACTTCATCCATCCTGTAGCCTAGTAACTTCATCCATCCTGTAGCCTAGTCACTTCATCCCTCCTGTAGCCTAGTCACTTCATCCATTCTGTAGCCTAGTCACTTCATCCATCCTGTAGCCTAGTCACTTCATCCCTCCTGTAGCCTAGTCACTTCATCCATTCTGTAGCCTAGTCACTTCATCCATCCTGTAGCCTAGTCACTTCATCCCTCCTGTAGCCTAGTCACGTCATCCCTCCTGTAGCCTAGTCACTTCATCCCTCCTGTAGCCTAGTCACTTGATCCCTCCTGTAGCCTAGTCACTTCATCCATTCTGTAGCCTAGTCACTTCATCCATCCTGTAGCCTAGTCACTTCATCCCTCCTGTAGCCTAGTCACTTCATCCATTCTGTAGCCTAGTCACTTCATCCATCCTGTAGCCTAGTCACTTCATCCCTCCTGTAGCCTAGTCACTTCATCCATTCTGTAGCCTAGTCACTTCATCCATCCTGTAGCCTAGTCACTTCATCCCTCCTGTAGCCTAGTCACTTCATCCATTCTGTAGCCTAGTCACTTCATCCATCCTGTAGCCTAGTCACTTCATCCCTCCTGTAGCCTAGTCACTTCATCCATTCTGTAGCCTAGTCACTTCATCCATCCTGTAGCCTAGTCACTTCATCCCTCCTGTAGCCTAGTCACTTCATCCATTCTGTAGCCTAGTCACTTCATCCATCCTGTAGCCTAGTCACTTCATCTCTCCTGTAGCCTAGTCACTTCATCCATTCTGTAGCCTAGTCACTTCATCCATCCTGTAGCCTAGTCACTTCATCCCTCCTGTAGCCTAGTCACTTCATCCCTCCTGTATGCTAGTCACTTCATCCCTCCTGTAGCCTAGTCACTTCATCCATCCTGTAGCCTAGTCACTTCATCCCTCCTGTAGCCTAGTCACTTCATCCCTCCTGTAGCCTAGTCACTTCATCCATCCTGTAGCCTAGTCACGTCATCCCTCCTGTAGCCTAGTCACTTCATCCCTCCTGTAGCCTAGTCACTTCATCCATCCTGTAGCCTAGTCACTTCATCCATCCTGTAGCCTAGTCACTTCATCCATCCTGTAGCCTAGTCACTTCATCCCTCCTGTAGCCTAGTCACTTCATCCCTCCTGTAGCCTAGTCACGTCATCCATCCTGTAGCCTAGTCACTTCATCCATCCTGTAGCCTAGTCACTTCATCCCTCCTGTAGCCTAGTCACTTCATCCCTCCTGTAGCCTAGTCACTTCATCCCTACCCATCAAATACAATACCATTTTATTTCTCACAATGAGACGAGCACAACAAGTGTTGACTTTACCGTGAAATGCTTTACTTACGAGGCCTTTCGCAACAATGCAATTTAAAAGTAAGAACATCTACAAATTCTGTAGATAAGAAGAAAATAGTAACACAATAAAATAACAATAACGAGGCTATGGAAAATAATATTCAGAACATTAGGAGTGCGATAGAACCACTTTATAACCTGCTTTTCTACTGTAGGGCCTGGAGGCACGGCTGGAAACAACTGTTATTACCAAGGCCATTTGTCATGTCTTTCAGACAGTGGGAAATGCTTGGTAGTTGAAACTAAGCTCCATTCCTTTAGTAACATTTCAACCATGTTGACTCCAGGGCAAGACACACACCTTCTGTGCACAGGCTCACAAACGGTCAGCCCGCGTCTTTGTGTGTTTGACGTTGAGTGTGTGAAGTGTGTGTCTGTGTGTGTTTGATGTTGAGTGTGTGAAGTGTGTGTGTGTGTGTGTGTGTGTGTTTGATGTTGAGTGTGTGAAGTGTGTGTGTGTGTGTGTGTGTGTGTGTGTGTGTGTGTGTGTGTGTGTGTGTGTGTGTGTGTGTGTGTGTGTGTGTGTCGGTGCCACTGATCCGAGGAGGCTTGAAGACGGGGCGGGTCGCACTCCCGAAAGCTGCGTCGCCACGGTGAACAATATCTCAGCGCTCCATTGACCGTGCCGCAGTCCCATCCGAGCCCGAGAACAAACAACCGTCGCGCCAAACCCAGCGTATTGCTTTCACATCAACTGATATCACCACCTCATCCGTGAAACAGACCGACAACTGATATCACCACCTCATCCGCGAAACAGACCGACAACTGATATCACCACCTCATCCGCGAAACACACCGACAACTGATATCACCACCTCATCCCATGAAACACACCGACAACTGATATCACCACCTCATCCATGAAACACACCGACAACTGATATCACCACCTCATCCATGAAACACACCGACAACTGATATCACCACCTCATCCGCGAAACACACCGACAACTGATATGACCACCTCATCCATGAAACACACCGACAACTGATATCACCACCTCATCGGCGAAACACACCCACAACTGATATCACCACCTCATCCGCGAAACACACCGACAACTGATATGACCACCTCATCCATGAAACACACCGACAACTGATATCACCACCTCATCCCATGAGAAAC
>NW_026288326.1:15000-25000 GCF_023373465.1 Oncorhynchus keta
TAGCCTTTGGTTGCGTTACCCTAGCCTTTGGTTGCGTTACCCTAGCCTTTGGTTGCGTTACCCTGGCCTTTGGTTGCGTTACCCTGGCCTTTGGTTGCGTTACCCTGGCCTTTGGTTGCGTTACCCTAGCCTTTGGTTGCGTTACCCTGGCCTTTGGTTGCGTTACCCTGGCCTTTGGTTGCGTTACCCTAGCCTTTGGTTGCGTTACCCTGGCCTTTGGTTGCGTTACCCTGGCCTTTGGTTGCGTTACCCTGGCCTTTGGTTGCGTTACCCTGGACCAGATGTATCTGGAAGTGGTGAAAAGTGTGTGTGGGAGACATTGGGAGATGACCTGAGTGGACCATACTTAATTAGTTGCTCTATGCTACTCATCTATAAGAAGATTAATATCCCCGTTATTGCCACCATCGACCCTTTAAAGCCCTCAGTCCAGCTCCTTGCTGATCCTCCAGCCTTTAAAGCCCTCAGTCCAGCTCCTTGCTGATCCTCCAGCCTTTAAAGCCCTCAGTCCAGCTCCTTGCTGTTCCTCTGGCCTCTACAGCCCAGCTCCTTGCTGTTCTTCCAGCCTCTACAGCCCAGCTCCTTGCTGTTCCTCTAGCCTCTACAGCCCAGCTCCTTGCTGTTCTTCCAGCCTTTAAAGCCCTCAGTCCAGCTCCTTGCTGTTCCTCTGGCCTCTACAGCCCAGCTCCTTACTGATCCTCCAGCCTCTACAGCCCAGCTCCTTGCTGTTCTTCCATCCTCTACAGCCCAGCTCCTTGCTGATCCTCCAGCCTCTACAGCCCAGCTCCTTGCTGTTCTTCCAGCCTCTACAGCCCAGCTCCTTGCTGATCCTCCAGCCTCTACAGCCCAGCTCCTTGCTGTTCTTCCATCCTCTACAGCCCAGCTCCTTGCTGTTCTTCCAGCCTCTACAGCCCAGCTCCTTGCTGTTCTTCCATCCTCTACAGCCCAGCTCCTTGCTGATCCTCCAGCCTCTACAGCCCAGCTCCTTGCTGTTCTTCCAGCCTCTACAGCCCAGCTCCTTGCTGATCCTCCAGCCTCTACAGCCCAGCTCCTTGCTGTTCTTCCATCCTCTACAGCCCAGCTCCTTGCTGTTCTTCCAGCCTCTACAGCCCAGCTCCTTGCTGTTCTTCCATCCTCTACAGCCCAGCTCCTTGCTGTTCCTCCAGCATCTACAGTCCAGCTCCTTGCTGTTCCTCCAGCCTCTACAGAACAGCTCCTTACTGTTCTTCCAGCCTCTACAGCCCAGCTCCTTGCTGTTCTTCCAGCCTCTACACCCCAGCTCATTGCTGTTCTTTCAGCCTCTACACCCCCACTCCTTGCTGTTCTTCCAGCCTCTACAGCCCAGCTCCTTGCTGTTCTTCCAGCCTCTACACCCCAGCTCCTTACAGTTCCTCCAGCCTCTACAGTGTAGCTCCTTGCTGTTCCTCCATCCTCTACAGCCCAGCTCCTTACAGTTCCTCCAGCCTCTACAGTGTAGCTCCTTGCTGTTCTTCCAGTCTCTACAGCCCAGCTCCTTGCTGTTCTTCCAGCCTCTACACCCCAGCTCCTTGCTGTTCCTCCAGCCTCTACAGTGTAGCTCCTTGCTGTTCTTCCAGCCTCTACAGCCCAGCTCCTTACTCTTCCTCCAGCCTCTACAGCCCAGCTCCTTGCTGATCCTCCAGCCTCTACAGCCCAGCTCCTTACTCTTCCTCCAGCCTCTACAGCCCAGCTCCGTACTGTTCCTCCAGCCTCTACAGCCCAGCTCCTTACTGTTCCTCCAGCCTCTACAGCCCAGCTTTGCTGTTCCTCCAGCCTCTACAGCCCAGCTCCTTGCTGTTCTTCCAGCCTCTACACCCCAGCTCCTTGCTGTTCCTCCAGCCTCTACAGTGTAGCTCCTTGCTGTTCTTCCAGCCTCTACAGCCCAGCTCCTTGCTGATCCTCCAGCCTCTACAGCCCAGCTCCTTACTCTTCCTCCAGCCTCTACAGCCCAGCTCCGTACTGTTCCTCCAGCCTCTACAGCCCAGCTCCATACTCTTCCTCCAGCCTCTACAGCCCAGCTCCGTACTGTTCCTCCAGTCTCTACAGCCCAGCTCCTTGCTGTTCTTCCAGCCTCTACACCCCAGCTCCTTGCTGTTCCTCCAGCCTCTACAGTGTAGCTCCTTGCTGTTCTTCCAGCCTCTACAGCCCAGCTCCTTGCTGATCCTCCAGCCTCTACAGCCCAGCTCCTTACTCTTCCTCCAGCCTCTACAGCCCAGCTCCGTACTGTTCCTCCAGCCTCTACAGCCCAGCTCCTTACTCTTCCTCCAGCCTCTACAGCCCAGCTCCGTACTGTTCCTCCAGCCTCTACAGCCCAGCTCCTTACAGTTCCTCTAGCCTCTACAGCCCAGCTCCTTACAGTTCCTCCAGCCTCTACAGCCCAGCTCCTTACAGTTCCTCTAGCCTCTACAGCCCAGCTCCGTACTGTTCCTCCAGCCTCTACAGCCCAGCTCCTTACTCTTCCTCCAGCCTCTACAGCCCAGCTCCGTACTGTTCCTCCAGCCTCTACAGCCCAGCTCCTTACTCTTCCTCCAGCCTCTACAGCCCAGCTCCGTACTGTTCCTCCAGCCTCTACAGCCCAGCTCCTTACAGTTCCTCCAGCCTCTACAGCCCAGCTCCTTACTGTTCCTCCAGCCTCTACAGCCCAGCTTTGCTGTTCCTCCAGCCTCTACAGCCCAGCTCCTTACTGTTCCTCCAGTCTCTACAGCCTAGCTTTGCTGTTCCTCCAGCCTCTACAGCCCAGCTCCTTACAGTTCCTCTAGCCTCTACAGCCCAGCTCCTTACAGTTCCTCCAGCCTCTACAGCCCAGCTCCTTACTGTTCCTCCAGCCTCTACAGCCCAGCTTTGCTGTTCCTCCAGCCTCTACAGCTGGGGCGGCAGCGTAGCCTAGTGGTTAGAGTGTTGGACTAGTAACCGGAAGGTTGTGAGTTCAAACCCCCGAGCTGACAAGGTACAAATATGTCGTTCTGCCCCTGAACAGGCAATTAACCCACTGTTCCCAAACCGTCATTGAAAATAAGAATCTGTTCTTAACTGACTTGCCTAGTTAAATAAAGGTAAAATATATATATTTTTAAAACAGCCCAGCTTTGCTGTTCCTACAGCCTCTATACTGTATGTGATTATATTCTATGTGTTAAAGTATATGGATGTGAGTGTGCCAAAAAAAACTAATGTTTGATTTGTTGCTGTGGAGGTGTGTATATCCATCCACTTTCTAACATCAGCCCAACACAGTATTTCACCTAGCCACTTTTCCTGTTAATCTACATGAATAAAAAACACAATATATTACTCTCCCAAGAAATGTGCTGTTTCAAGCAGTATATGTTCCCAGATCAATGTAGCATTTAGCAAGCCCAACAGCAGTGGATGTTATTTCAATGTTATTTCAATTAAATCTTCCTCAGAGCGGCTAGTTGACCTTCAATAAAATATCATTGCTAAGTGCGGCGTCTACAGCTAACGCGACGGCTCCCAGGGAAAAGAAAAGGATCAAAGAGACGAAAGCCCAGCCGGTTTTAAATATAGCACATCATCCGCAAAAAAACACAATTTCCTCCCTCTTTAAAAACAGAACGGCAATTCTATTTGAGAGTTCCACTCCAAGGTATCATCTTCCCGAACACTGAAGTGAGAATGTCCAACCTCTTTGTGATGCAGGTGGAATGCTTTGATGACCGAGGAGAAGAACTTCGCTTTGATGACCTTCCCCAAGTTCTATGGATGGTCCCTGGACTCCTCTAACTAACAATAGAGTACTTATAGTAGGTACGTATAGGTTGTGCGTACAGTGCATTCGGAAATTATTCCGACCCCATTCCATTTGTTACATTAGTCTTTTTCAAAAATTAATAAAAAATCATGTTTTTCCCCTCATCAATCTACACACAATAACCCACGATGACATCACAATAATCCATAAAGACATCACAATAACCCATAATGACATCACAATACCCCATAATAACAAAGCAAAAACAGGTTTTTAGACATGTTTGAACATTAACAAAGCAAATTAGAACAGAAATACCTTATTTACATAAATATTCAGACCCTTTGCTATGAGACTCAAAATTGAGCTCAGGTGCATCCTGTTTCCATTGATCATCTTTGAGATGTTTCTACAACTTGATTGGAGTCCACCTGTGGTACATTTAATTGATTGGACATGATTTGGAAAGGCACACACCTGTCTATTTAAGGTCTAACAGTTGACAGTGCATGTCAGAGCCAAAACCAAGCCATGAGGTTGAAGGAATTGTCCGTAGAGCTCAGAGACAGGATTGTGTTGAGGAACAGTTCTTGGGAAGTGTACCAAAAAATGTCTGCAGCATTGAAGGTCCCCAAGAACACAATGGCCTGCATCATTATAAAATGGAAGAAGTTTGGAACCACCAAGACTCTTCCTAGAGCTGGCCGGCCGGCCAAACTGAGCAATCGGGGGAGAAGGGCCTTGGTCAGGGGAGGTGACCAAGAACCCGATGGTCCTTCTGAAAGAGCTCCAGAGTCCCTCTGTGGAGATGAGAGCACCTTCTAGAAGGACAACCATCTCTGCAGCACTCCACCAATCAGGTCTTAATGGTAGAGTGGCCAGATGGAAGCCACACAAAAATAACATTCCAGCAGGACAACGATCCTAAACACACAGCCAAGACAACACAGGAGTTGCTTGGGGACACGTCTCTGAATGTCCTTGAGTGGACCAGCCAGAGCCTGGACTTGAACCTCATCGAACATCTCTGGAGAGACCTGAAAATAGCTGTGTAGTGACGCTCCCCATCCAACCTGACAGAGCTTGAGAGGATCTGCAAAGAAGAATTGGACAAACTCTTCAAATACAGGTGTGCCAAGTTTGTAGCGTCATACCCAAGAAGAATCGAGGCTGTAATCGCTGCCAAAGGTCCTTCAACAAAGTACTGAGTAAAGGGTCTGAGTACTTATGTAAATGTGATTTCATTTTTTTTTGTTTTTTTTTTTGAAAAAACTGTTTTTGCTTAGTCATTATGGGGTATTGTGTGTATAGATTGATGAGAAAGGGCTGTAAAAGCAACAAAATATGGAGAAAGTCAAGGTGTCTGAACACTTTCCGAATGCACTGTATATATATTTTACACTTGAACTCTTTCTTGAGGCTTGACTGGGTTTAAATGCCTTGTTTCCCCCATTTAATTTATTTGTATTTATTAACTGAAGTTTTTCCATTCTTTGTATGCGTTGCGTACTGCGCAGTGCGTCTGGAGGACTCGCTGTAAGTATCATTGTAATGTTCGTTTAATGTGTCAATTGATCCGGTAAGGGTAAGAGATGGGTCACTAAACTGGCGATTCGACACGAAAATAAAGTAGTCATTCATTTCATTCATTCCTATCATACTTGTGTGTAGAACTGCCAAAAATATATGAATAGTTGAAAATAGAACAATAATGTATGATTTGGTGGTCCTCTGTGGCTCGGGTGGTAAAGCACCTGCAATGTCAAGGTAGTGGGCTTGATCCCCACTGGGGACACCCAATGTGAAAAGGTATCCATGTAAATTGCTTTGGATAAAAGCGTCGGCTAAATGACACATATTATTATATTACTTGAAACTTTTCGAGTACAAAATCCTAAACTAATAATCGAGTTCCCTGAACAAGAGTTTTCGGATCTAATGTCGTAATGGGGGAAGCGGTAACACGGTAGGCATGGAAACGCCGCTGGACACGCAAACGCAACACGTAGCCGAGAGCGGCCGTCGACTGAACCCGGCTCTCTCTCTCTCTAAAGGGTTATGGCGTCACAATACTGTCACTTGGCCTCTCGCTGTGTCCGAGAAATCACTTGCAAATAGCTCATGTTTGAGAGAACAACATCTTGGGTTTGTTTAGGGATAACAGATGGACAGTTTAAATACAGATACCCGGCCTGAAGGGGAGGATTTAATATCCCTTATATCATTTAGCTGTCATACTTGACTTCATACAGTACTACCTGAAGGGGAGGATTTAATATCCCTTATATCATCAACATGTCATACTTGACTTCATACAGTACTACCTGAAGGGGAGGATTTAATATCCCATATATCATTTAGCTGTCATACTTGACTTCATACAGTACTACCTGAAGGGGAGGGTTTAATATCCCATATATCATCAACATGTCATACTTGACTTCATACAGTATTACCTGAAGGGGAGGATTTAATATCCCTTATATCATCAACATGTCATACTTGACTTCATACAGTACTACCTGAAGGGGAGGATTTAATATCCCATATATCATTTAGCTGTCATACTTGACTTCATACAGTACTACCTGAAGGGGAGGGTTTAATATCCCATATATCATCGACATGTCATACTTGACTTCATACAGTACTACCTGAAGGGGAGGATTTAATATCCCATATATCATCAACATGTCATACTTGACTTCATACAGTACTACCTGAAGGGGAGGATTTAATATCCCATATATCATCAACATGTCATACTTGACTTCATACAGTACTACCTGAAGGGGAGGATTTAATATCCCATATATCATCTACATGTCATACTTGACTTCATACAGTACTACCTGAAGGGGAGGATTTAATATCCCATATATCATCAACATGTCATACTTGACGTTATACAGTACTACCTGAAGGGGAGGATTTAATATCCCATATATCATCAACATGTCATACTTGACTTCATACAGTACTACCTGAAGGGGAGGATTTAATATCCCATATATCATCAACATGTCATACTTGACTTCATACAGTACTACCTGAAGGGGAGGATTTAATATCCCATATATCATCAACATGTCATACTTGACGTTATACAGTACTACCTGAAGGGGAGGATTTAATATCCCATATATCATCTACATGTCATACTTGACTTCATACAGTACTACCTGAAGGGGAGGATTTAATATCCCATATATCATCAACATGTCATACTTGACTTCATACAGTACTACCTGAAGGGGAGGATTTAATATCCCATATATCATCGACATGTCATACTTGACTTCATACAGTACTACCTGAAGGGGAGGATTTAATATCCCATATATCATCAACATGTCATACTTGACTGGACTTTATTACATGTATTTTTTAAAGGGACAGTGCACATTCATCAACATTTCTGCTAGTTTTCAACTGCAGTCACTGCAGGTTATTAAAACAATTAAAATGCCAATACAAACAGTCAGACAATGAACACGTGTAGAGCAACATGTAGCAAGCAGACAAACAGACCAATAACATTTAAGGGATGTGACAAATGGACAATGTTTTCATGGAAAACCAGATGTTGTAGGTTTAGTTATAGTGAAACGGGTCAGTCCTTGTCTTCATTTTGACAGTTCGTTGCAAATGTGATATATTTTGGTCTTTCGGTAGTAAATCTAGCTCTTTTTTTTACCTCGAGCGGTTCACCTCTACCATCGAAATTGTGATATAGAGGCTCCTTGAGAAGGTACCCCTACCTCATCTCTTGGGAGGGGTTCGGTGTGAAATACACTCCCTTCTAGATGTGCTGGGTGGTACCACCTCAAGGCTCACTATAAAAGCAGGTGGCAGTGCACCTTATTTGGCAATGGTCTTGGTAATTGGTGTGTGCCAATATATTTTGCATGATGCTTCCTTGACTAAACCTACTGACTTTACACAAAATTCCTATAATAATTATGTAATACTTACTTTCCACCATAATTTGCAAATAAATCCATAAAAAATCCTACAATGTGATTTTCTGGATTTTTTTTCTTCTAATTTTGTCTGTCCTAGTTGAAATGTCCCTATGATGAAAATTACAGGCCTCTCATCTTTTTAAGTGGGAGAACTTGCACAACTGGTGGCTGACTAAATACGTTTTTTGCCCCACTGTGTGTATATATATATATATATATATATATATATATATATATATATATATATATATATATATATATACAGTGCCTTGCGAAAGTATTCGGCCCCCTTGAACTTTGCGACCTTTTGCCACATTTCAGGCTTCAACATAAAGATATAAAACTGTATTTTTTTTGTGAAGAATCAACAACAAGTGGGACACAATCATGAAGTGGAACGACATTTATTGGATATTTCAAACTTTTTTAACAAATCAAAAACTGAAAAATTGGGCGTGCAAAATTATTCAGCCCCCTTAAGTTAATACTTTGTAGCGCCACCTTTTGCTGCGATTACAGCTGTAAGTCGCTTGGGGTATGTCTATCAGTTTTGCACATCAAGAGACTGACATTTTTTCCCATTCCTCCTTGCAAAACAGCTCGAGCTCAGTGAGGTTGGATGGAGAGCATTTGTGAACAGCAGTTTTCAGTTCTTTCCACAGATTCTCGATTGGATTCAGGTCTGGACTTTGACTTGGCCATTCTAACACCTGGATATGTATATTTTGAAACCATTCCATTGTAGATTTTGCTTTATGTTTTGGATCATTGTCTTGTTGGAAGACAAATCCCCATCCCAGTCTCAGGTCTTTTGCAGACTCCATCAGGTTTTCTTCCAGAATGGTCCTGTATTTGGCTCCATCCATCTTCCCATCAATTTTAACCATCTTCCCTGTCCCTGCTGAAGAAAAGCAGGCCCAAACCATGATGCTGCCACCACCATGTTTGACAGTGGGGATGGTGTGTTCAGGGTGATGAGCTGTGTTGCTTTTACGCCAAACATAACGTTTTGCATTGTTGCCAAAAAGTTTGGTTTCATCTGACCAGAGCACCTTCTTCCACATGTTTGGTGTGTCTCCCAGGTGGCTTGTGGCAAACTTTAAACAACACTTTTTATGGATATCTTTAAGAAATGGCTTTCTTCTTGCCACTCTTCCATAAAGGCCAGATTTGTGCAATATACGACTGATTGTTGTCCTATTGACAGAGTCTCCCACCTCAGCTGTAGATCTCTGCAGTTCATCCAGAGTGATCATGGGCCTCTTGGCTGCATCTCTGATCAGTCTTCTCCTTGTATGAGCTGAAAGTTTAGAGGGACGGCCAGGTCTTGGTAGATTTGCAGTAGTCTGATACTCCTTCCATTTCAATATTATCGCTTGCACATTGCTCCTTGGGATGTTTAAAGCTTGTGAAATCTTTTTGTATCCAAATCCGGCTTTAAACTTCTTCACAACAGTATCTCGGACCTGCCTGGTGTGTTCCTTGTTCTTCATGATGCTCTCTGCGCTTTTAACGGACCTCTGAGACTATCACAGTGCAGGTGCATTTATACGGAGACTTGATTACACACAGGTGGATTGTATTTATCATCATTAGTCATTTAGGTCAACATTGAAGTAGTGGTCCCCCTTGCTCTGCAAGGCTTCTGTGGAGTGATGGGTAACGATGCTTCGAGGGTGACTGTTGTCTGTGTGCAGAGGGTCCCTGGTTCGCGCCCAGGTCAGGGCGAGGGTCGGACGTAAAGTCTATACTGTTACTATAATATAATATAATAATCTCCCTAATCTTCATTTTCGAGGTGATGATAGCACTTTTCTTCCCACACACATTTTATTTTATTTTTTGCACCTCATGAGGGATTCAAACTTACACAGCAAGTGGCAACAGATGTCAGGAACTCAAGGCCTTACCATGGTGAGCTAACTGTGCGAAGCCGTGTTAGTCCACGAAGCACATTATTTTATATGAGAGCGTGCCAGTGGACTTCTGGCAAGTTTGCTTTAGTCAGAAAGTGTTGGGATCAGGTTGGCTATTACCACCCCAAAATGAATATTTAGGAGCAATTCCTCCCACACACTTCTCACCTGAATCATTTTTTTGTGAAGGGGTTGGGCAAAGACTGAAATTGGAGTTGGGAGTTACCCTTTAATGTTTAAACAGACATTTTTTATATCGGTTTGAGAAATGTTCATAAAATTCCACGTGAAATCCTATTCCATGGTATCACCACTAGGGAGATGACGTTTACCGGCGTCACACAGTTGGCAGCATCTGGAATCTGCCTCAGGCAGGTGACATTTTGTTC
>NW_026288326.1:30000-42500 GCF_023373465.1 Oncorhynchus keta
CCAGTTAAGATAAGTGCTGGACCTAAACAGAGGAACGCTCAGGCTATCCAAGTTAGCCCAGTTAAGATAAGTGCTGGACCTAAACAGAGGAACGCTCAGGCTATCCAAGTTAGCCCAGTTAAGATAAGTGTTGGCCCTAAACAGAGGTAAATACATTGATCCTCCTTGTATTGAATCTTCATTCATTCTGGACTAGTAGCCAATTATACTACTCTGGAAACACCAGGGGGTCAAAGGTCATCACGACCCTACTTGAGTCTTTCATTGAGGACTGGGGACAATATGATGATGGCATGACGTACATAAATGACAAACCTAAAATGTTACCTTCAATCTTTTAAAAAGTCGTATTTCATGCAATTTTATGCTATAATACGATCATCAGATATGGTAAATAATACATTCTGCTTTCAAATAGAAATAGAAATCAGAACTGGATGGTGTTCAGAGATAGATGGGAGGGGTTTGATGGGACTGGATGGTGTTCAGAGATAGATGGGAGGGGTTTGATGGGACTGGATGGTGTTCAGAGATAGATGGGAGGGGTTTGATGGGACTGGATGGTGTTCAGAGATAGATGGGAGGGGTTTGATGGGACTGGATGGTGTTCAGAGATAGATGGGAGGGGTTTGATGGGACTGGATGGTGTTCAGAGATAGATGGGAGGGTTTGATGGGACTGGATGGTGTTCAGAGATAGATGGGAGAGGTTTGATGGGACTGGATGGTGTTCAGAGATAGATGGGAGAGGTTTGATGGGACTGGATGGTGTTCAGAGATAGATGGGAGAGGTTTGATGGGACTGGATGGTGTTCAGAGATAGATGGGAGAGGTTTGATGGGACTGGATGGTGTTCAGAGATAGATGGGAGGGGTTTGATGGGACTGGATGGTGTTCAGAGATAGATGGGAGAGGTTTGATGGGACTGGATGGTGTTCAGAGATAGATGGGAGGGTTTGATGGGACTGGATGGTGTTCAGAGATAGATGGGAGAGGTTTGAGGGGACTGGATGGTGTTCAGAGATAGATGGGAGGGGTTTGATGGGACTGGATGGTGTTCAGAGATAGATGGGAGGGTTTGATGGGACTGGATGGTGTTCAGAGATAGATGGGAGAGGTTTGATGAGACTGGATGGTGTTCAGATATAGATGGGAGGGGTTTGATGAGACTGGATGGTGTTCAGAGATAGATGGGAGGGGTTTAATGGGACTGGATGGTGTTCAGAGATAGATGGGAGGGGTTTGATGGGACTGGATGGTGTTCAGAGATAGATGGGAGGGTTTGATGGGACTGGATGGTGTTCAGAGATAGATGGGAAGGGTTGATGGGAACTGAAGGATGGGACTGGATGGTGTTCAGAGATAGATGGGAGGGGTTTGATGGGACTGGATGGTGTTCTGAGATAGATGGGAGGGGTTTGATGGGACTGGATGGTGTTCTGAGATAGATGGGAGGGTTGATGGGAACTGAAGGATGGGACTGGATGGTGTTCAGAGATAGATGGGAGGGGTTTGATGGGACTGGATGGTGTTCAGAGATAGATGGGAGGGGTTTGATGGGACTGGATGGTATTCTGAGATAGATGGGAGGGGTTGATGGGAACTGAAGGATGGGACTGGATGGTGTTCAGAGATAGATGGGAGGGTTTGATGGGACTGGATGGTGTTCAGAGATAGATGGGAGGGGTTTGATGGGACTGGATGGTGTTCAGAGATAGATGGGAGGGGTTTGATGGGACTGGATGGTGTTCAGAGATAGATGGGAGGGGTTTGATGGGACTGGATGGTGTTCAGAGATAGATGGGAGGGGTTTGATGGGACTGGATGGTGTTCTGAGATAGATGGGAGGGGTTTGATGGGACTGGATGGTGTTCTGAGATAGATGGGAGGGGTTGATGGGAACTGAAGGATGGGACTGGATGGTGTTCAGAGATAGATGGGAGAGGTTTGATGGGACTGGATGGTGTTCTGAGATAGATGGGAGGGGTTTGATGGGACTGGATGGTGTTCAGAGATAGATGGGAGGGTTTGATGGGACTGGATGGTGTTCTGAGATAGATGGGAGGTTTGATGGGAACTGAAGGATGGGACTAAAAACAAACAAAAGAGAACTAATGTAAAATATACTGTGTCTGTATAATGTATATAATATGTATAATCTGGAAGTAGAAGCCCAAGTGTTGTTGTCCATTAGTTTACTCCAATTAGGGAGGGATGGTAGGGTTAGGGAACATAATAAAGGAATATATATTTAAAAAATATCTATATTTTATATATTTACAAAAAAAAAATATATATATGGGGGATTGGAAATGATGCAAACAATTACATTGATAGAAGCCACAATCTATCTTCAGCATTAAAGCTGATCTACCCCTAAATTATATACAGTATATACATACAGTGCCTTGCGAAAGTATTCGGCCCCCTTGAACCTTGCAACCTTTTGCCACATTTCAGGCTTCAAACAAAGATATAAAACTGTATTTTTGTGTGAAGAATCAACAACAAGTGGGACACAATCATGAAGTGGAACGTCATTTATTGGATATTTCAAACTTTTTTAACAAATCAAAAACTGAAAAAATTGGGCGTGCAAAATTATTCAGCCCCCTTAAGTTAATACTTTGTAGCGCCACCTTTTGCTGCGATTACAGCTGTAAGTCGCAGGGTATGTGTCTATCAGTTTTGCACATCGAGAGACTTACATTTTTTCCCATTCCTCCTTGCAAAACAGCTCGAGCTCAGTGAGGTTGGATGGAGAGCATTTGTGAACAGCAGTTTTCAGTTCTTTCCACAGATTCTCGATTGATTCAGGTCTGGACTTTGACTTGGCCATTCTAACACCTGGATATGTTTATTTTTGAACCATTCCATTGTAGATTTTGCTTTATGTTTTGGATCATTGTCTTGTTGGAAGACAAATCTCCGTCCCAGTCTCAGGTCTTTTGCAGACTCCATCAGGTTTTCTTCCAGAATGGTCCTGTATTTGGCTCCATCCATCTTCCCATCAATTTTAACCATCTTCCCTGTCCCTGCTGAAGAAAAGCAGGCCCAAACCATGATTCTGCCACCACCATGTTTGACAGTGGGGATGGTGTGTTCAGGGTGATGCGCTGTGTTGCTTTTACGCCAAACATAACGTTTTGCATTGTTGCCAAAAAAGTTCAATTTTGGTTTCATCTGACCAGAGCACCTTCTTCCACTTGTTTGGTGTGTCTCCCAGGTGGCTTGTGGCAAACTTTAAACAACACTTTTATGGATATCTTTAAGAAATGGCTTTCTTCTTGCCACTCTTCCATAAAGGCCAGATTTGTGCAATATACGACTGATTGTTGTCCTATTGACAGAGTCTCCCACCTCAGCTGTAGATCTCTGCAGTTCATCCAGAGTGATCATGGGCCTCTTGGCTGCATCTCTGCTCAGTCTTCTCCTTGTATGAGCTGAAAGTTTAGAGGGACGGCCAGGTCTTGTAGATTTGCAGTGGTCTGATACTCCTTCCATTTCAATATTATCGCTTGCACAGTGCTCCTTGGGATGTTTAAAGCTTGGGAAATCTTTTGTATCCAAATCCGGCTATAATCTTATTCACAACAGTATCTCGGACCTGCCTGGTGTGTTCCTTGTTCTTCATGATGCTCTCTGCGCTTTTAACGGACCTCTGAGACTATCACAGTGCAGGTGCATTTATACAGAGACTTGATTACACACAGGTGGACTGTATTTATCATCATTAGTCATTTAGGTCAACATTGGATCATTCAAAGATCCTCACTGAACTTCTGGAGAGAGTTTGCTGCACTGAAAGTAAAGGGGCTGAATAATTTTGCATGCCCAAATTTTCAGTTTTTGATTTGTTAAAAAAGTTTGAAATATCCAATAAATGTCGTTCCACTTCATGATTGTGTCCCACTTGTTGTTGATTCTTCACAAAAAAATACAGTTCTATATCTTTATGTTTGAAGCCTGAAATGTGGCAAAAGGTCACAAAGTTCAAGGGGGCCGAATACTTTCGCAAGGCACTGTATAATCATTGTAAATGCTGCTTTCAATCCACTCAATAATCAAATGGTCCATATTACAACGTACCTTTAGTGTTTTTGCCACTGCTGAGCAGCCAACTCAGTATATTGGTCTCACATCAGGTTTCAGTACTGCTACAGTCCTAAATATGTGCTCCATAGGACCTGCATACCAGGCTCTGTATACTAAAACTAGCAGCAGTAGATTAATGATTGGGGTAATGCATGTATTGTATCAAGGGGTTAAGAGTACCATTACTATCGGTTCACTCTTCCTCCCTCTCTCCTTCTCCTCCCTCCTCTTCTCTCTCTCTCCCACTCTCCTCTTCCTCCTCCATCTCTCCCTCTCCTCCATCTCTCCCTCTCCTCCATCTCTCCCTCTCCTCCTCTCATCCATCTCTCGCTCTCCTCCCTCCTCCTCTTCCTCCCTCCCTCCCCTCCTCCTCTCTCTCCCTCCTACTCTTCCTCTCTCCCTCCTCTCTCTCTCTCTCCCTCCTCATCCATCTCCTCCCTCATCTCCTCCCTTCTAGATGTTCTGGACATCTCGGAGCCTCCAGTGTGTATATTAAACCAAGCCACCAGAGACCTGAAGTGTTTGGTGAGACAAACCAGATTGAGGGAGGGGGTTGCGGAAACATGAATAAATATAGAAAGGAATGACCGGAGGATTGAAACGAAGCGTCTTTTTGGCACGAGAGCCCATTATAGGTTGCGGGCAAAACAAATATATAGCCCCACACCCTTTAAATCACTCTGGCGCCCATTTCCAAGTATAATTTAATCTGTTCACCGCAACACTTGATGCCGACTTCACGCGGCATAATGACAGGTTTGGGGGTGGGGGGGGGGGGGTGGGGAATTAAATATTGAAGGGAACTGCGGGGGGGTGGATTTCTTTTACCAAGCGGCACCGATTGGAGTTGAAATGAGGAACCTAAATGCATATTTTATTTCTTTTAAAGGCGAACATGCCTTTTATCTTCCTGTGACACCACGGCGTGGGGTGTTTGATTCCTTATTATTGTCACAGATAGCCGGAGCTGGTGGCCGCGTGAGAGCAAATCAGTCATATAACAGGCATGCTGGGTAATTCTAGCCGACAGAAGGACTAGGTCATTTTATACTGAAAAAATACATTTGCATTTTCATTGAAATCTATTGAAATGAGAGAGTACGACTGATGCTGGTAATTAGTCTAATAAAGGTTTAATATGAGTTTGATTTACCTCTAATGTACATATTCTTTATCCCTTTACACTTGTGTGTATAAGGTAGTAGTTGTGGAATTGTTAGGTTAGATTACTCGTTGGTTATTACCGCATTGTCGGAACTAGAAGCCCAAGCATTTCGCTACACTCGCATTAACATCTGCTAACCATGTGTATGTGACCATTAACATCTGCTAACCATGTGACCAATAACATCTGCTAACCATGTGTATGTGACCAATAACATCTGCTAACCATGTGTATGTGACCAATAACATCTGCTAACCATGTGTATGTGACCAATAACATCTGCTAACCATGTGTATGTGACCATTAACATCTGCTAACCATGTGACCATTAACATCTGCTAACCATGTGTATGTGACCAATAACATCTGCTAACCATGTGTATGTGACCAATAACATCTGCTAACCATGTGTATGTGACCAATAACATCTGCTAACCATGCGTATGTGACCAATAACATCTGCTAACCATGCGTATGTGACCAATAACATCTGCTAACCATGCGTATGTGACCAATAACATCTGCTAACCATGTGTATGTGACCAATAACATCTGCTAACCATGTGTATGTGACCAATAACATCTGCTAACCATGTGTATGTGACCAATAACATCTGCTAACCATGTGTATGTGACCAATAACATCTGCTAACCATGTGTATGTGACCATTAACATCTGCTAACCATGTGTATGTGACCATTAACATCTGCTAACCATGTGTATGTGACCAATAACATTTGATTTTATATTTTATTTTATTTTTATTTGTTTATTTCACCTTTATTTAACCAGGTAGGCTCGTTGAGAACAAGTTCTCATTTGCAACTGCGACCTGGCCAAGATAAAGCATAGCAGTGTGAACAGACAACACAGAGTTACACATGGAGTAAACAATTAACAAGTCAATAACACAGTAGAAAAAAAGGGGAGTCTATATACAATGTGTGCAAAAGGCATGAGGAGGTAGGGGAATAATTACAATTTAGAAGATTAATACTGGAGTGATAAATGATCAGATGGTCATGTACAGGTAGAGATATTGGTGTGCAAAAGAGCAGAAAAGTAAATAAATAAAAACAGTACGGGGATGAGGTAGGTAAAATTGGGTAGCTATTTACCGACAGACTATGTACAGCTGCAGCTGCATTTTGATGTGAATATAAAGCAGCAGTAGCAGGGTTATTGGTGAATTAGACGGTCAGTAGAATTACACTACATCTTCCCAGTCAAGTCTACCGTCTCTGACCGACACATTTGCCCATTGAACAGAAAGCAGTGAGGTGATATACATGCATATAGTACACTGAACACACAGTAGTGGTTGACTAGAACAAAACATCATCATGTTGGCCTCTCGTTATTTCTCTTTGGGTTTGATTTACCTCTACAATTACAAGCATCTCCCTCCTCTATCCCTGTACTCTCCATCCCTCTGCTCTCCATCCCTCTACTCTCCATCCCTCTACTCTCCATCCCTCTACTCTCCATCCCTCTACTCTCCATCCCTCTACTCTCCATCCCTCTACTCTCCATCCCTCTACTCTCCATCCCTCTACTCTCCATCCCTCTACTCTCCATCCCTCTACTCTCCATCCCTCTACTCTCCATCCCTCTACTCTCCATCCCTCTACTCTCCATCCCTCTACTCTCCATCCCTCTACTCTCCATCCCTCTGCTCTCCATCCCTCTGCTCTCCATCCCTCTACTCTCCATCCCTCTACTCTCCATCCCTCTACTCTCCCTCTACTCTCCATCCCTCTACTCTCCATCCCTCTACTCTCCATCCCTCTGCTCTCCATCCCTCTACTCATCCATCCATCCTCTACTCTCCATCCCTCTACTCTCCATCCCTCTGCTCTCCATCCCTCTGCTCTCCATCCCTCTACTCTCCATCCCTCTACTCTCCATCACTCTGCTCTCCATCCCTCTACTCTCCATCCCTCTACTCTCCATCCCTCTACTCTCCATCCCTCTGCTCTCCATCCCTCTGCTCTCCATCCCTCTACTCTCCATCCCTCTACTCTCCATCCCCTCTACTCTCCATCCCTCTACTCTCCATCCCTCTACTCTCCATCCCTCTACTCTCCATCCCTCTACTCTCCATCCCTCTACTCTCCATCCCTCTGCTCTCCATCCCTCTGCTCTCCATCCCTCTGCTCTCCATCCCTCTGCTCTCCATCCCTCTACTCTCCCTCCATCCCTCTATTCTCCCTCCATCCCTCTACTCTCCCTCCATCCCTCTATTCTCCCTCCATCCCTCTACTCTCCCTCCATCCCCCTACTCTCCCCCATCCCTCTACTCTCCCCCATCCCTCTACTCTCCCTCCATCCCTCTACTCTCCCTCCCTCCCTCTACTCTCCCTCCATCCCTCTACTCTCCCTCCATCCCTCTACTCTCCCTCCATCCCTCTACTCTCCCTCCATCCCTCTACTCTCCCTCCATCCCTCTACTCTCCCTCCCTCCCTCTACTTTCCCTCCATCCCTCTACTTTCCCTCCATCCCCTCTACTATCCCTCTACTCTCCCTCCCTCCCTCCTCTCCCCATCCCTCTACTCTCCCTCCATCCCTCTCTCTCCCTCCCTCCCTCTACTCTCCCTCCATCCCTCTACTCTCCCTCCATCCCTCTACTCTTCCTACCATCCCTCTACTCTCCCTCCATCCCTCCACTCTCCCTCCATCCCTCCACTTTCCCTCCATCCCTCTACTTTCCCTCCATCCCTCTACTTTCCCTCCATCCCTCTACTCTCCCTCCATCCCTCTACTCTCCCTCCATCCCTCTACTCTCCCTCCATCCCTCCACTCTCCCTCCATCCCTCCACTCTCCCTCCATCCCTCCACTTTCCCTCCATCCCTCTACTTTCCCTCCATCCCTCTACTTTCCCTCCATCCCTCTACTCTCCCTCCATCCCTCTACTCTCCCCCATCCCTCTACTCTCCCTCCATCCCTCTACTCTCCCTCCATCCCTCTACTCTCCCTCCCTCCCTCTACTCTCCCTCCATCCCTCCACTCTCCCTCCATCCCTCTACTCTCCCTACCATCCCTCTACTCTCCCTCCATCCCTCTACTCTCCCTCCATCCCTCTACTTTCCCTCCATCCCTCTACTTTCCCTCCATCCCTCTACTCTCCCTCCATCCCTCTACTCTCCCTCCATCCCTCTACTCTCCCTCCCTCCCTCTACTCTCCCTCCCTCCCTCTACTCTCCCTCCATCCCTCTACTCTCCCTCCATCCCTCTACTCTCCCTCCATCCCTCTACTCTCCCCCCATCCCTCTACTCTCCCTCCATCCCTCTACTCTCCCTCCCTCCCTCTACTCTCCCTCCATCCCTCTACTCTCCCTCCCTCCCTCTACTCTCCCTCCATCCCTCTACTCTCCCTCCCTCCCTCTACTCTCCCTCCATCCCTCTACTCTCCCTCCATCCCTCTACTCTCCCTCCATCCCTCTACTCTCCCTCCATCCCTCTACTCTCCCTCCATCCCTCTACTCTCCCCATCCCTCTACTCTCCCTCCATCCCTCTACTCTCCCCTCCATCCCTCTACTCTCCCTCCATCCTCTACTCTCCCCCATCCCTCTACTCTCCCTCCCTCCCTCTACTCTCCCTCCATCCCTCTACTCTCCCTCCCTCCCTCTACTCTCCCTCCATCCCTCTACTCTCCTCCATCCCTCTACTCTACTCTCCCTCCATCCCTCTACTCTCCCTCCATCCCTCTACTCTCCCCATCCCTCTACTCTCCCTCCATCCCTCTACTCTCCCTCCATCCCTCTACTCTCCCCCCATCCCTCTACTCTCCCTCCATCCCTCTACTCTCTCTCCCTCCATCCCTCTACTCTCCCTCCCTCCCCTCTACTCTCCCTCCCTCCCTCTACTCTACTCTCCTCCATCTACTCTACTCTCCCTCCATCTACTCTACTCTCCCTCCATCCCTCTACTCTCCTCCATCCCTCTACTCTCCTCCCTCCTCCCTCTACTCTCCCTCCCTCCCTCTACTCTCCTCCATCCCTCTACTCTCCCTCCATCCCTCTACTCTCCCTCCCTCCCTCTACTCTCCCTCCCTCCCTCTACTCTCCTCCCTCCCTCTCTCTCCCTCCCTCCCTCTATTCTCCCTCCCTCCCTCTACTCTCCCTCCATCCCTCTACTCTCCCTCCATCCCTCTACTCTCCTCCATCCCTCTACTCTCCCTCCATCCCTCTACTCTACTCTCCCTCCATCCCTCTACTCCTCTCCCTCCATCCCTCTACTCTACTCTCCCTCCATCCCTCTACTCTACTCTCCCTCCATCCCTCTGCTCTCTCCCTCCCTCCCTCTACTCTCCCTCCATCCTCTACTCTCCCTCCCTCCTCTACTCTCCCTCCCTCCCTCTACTCTCCCTCCATCCCTCTACTCTCCCTCCCTCCCTCTACTCTCCCTCCATCCCTCTACTCTCCCTCCCTCCCTCTACTCTCCCTCCCTCCCTCCCTCTACTCTCCCTCCATCCCTCTACTCTCCCTCCCTCCCTCTACTCTCCCTCCATCCTCTACTCTCCCTCCCTCCCTCTACTCTCCCTCCCTCCCTCTACTCTCCCTCCATCCCTCTACTCTCCCTCCATCCCTCTACTCTCCCCATCCCTCTACTCTCCCTCCCTCCCTCCTCTCCCTCCCTCCCTCCTCTCCCTCCATCCCTCTACTCTCCCTCCCTCCCTCTACTCTCCCTCCATCCTCTACTCTCCCTCCCTCCCTCTACTCTCCCTCCATCCCTCTACTCTCCCTCCATCCCTCTACTCTCCCTCCCTCCCTCTACTCTCCCTCCATCCCTCTACTCTCCCTCCCTCTACTCTACTCTCCCTCCATCCCTCTACTCTCCCTCCCTCCCTCTACTCTCCCTCCCTCCCTCTACTCTCCCTCCCTCCCTCTACTCTCTCCCTCCCTCCCTCTACTCTCCCTCCATCCCTCTACTCTCCCTCCCTCTACTCTCCCTCCATCCCTCTACTCTCCCTCCCTCCCTCTACTCTCCCCCATCCTCTACTCTCCCTCCATCCCTCTACTCTACTCTCCCTCCCTCCCTCTACTCTCCCTCCATCCCTCTACTCTCCCTCCTCCCTCTCTCTCCCTCCCTCTACTCTCCCTCCATCCCTCTACTCTCCCTCCCTCCCTCTACTCTCCCCCATCCCTCTACTCTCCCTCCATCCCTCTACTCTACTCTCCTCCATCCCCCTCTACTCTCCTCCATCCCTCTACTCTTCTCTCCCTCCCTCCCTCTACTCTCCCTCCATCCCTCCTCTCCCTCCATCCCCCTCTACTCTCCCTCCATCCCTCTACTCTCCCTCCATCCCTCCTCTACTCTCCCTCCTCCCTCCTCTCCCTCCATCCCTCTACTCTCCCTCCCTCCCTCTACTCTCCCTCCATCCCTCTCTCTCCCTCCATCCCTCCTCTACTCTCCCTCCCTCCCTCTACTCTCCCTCCCTCCCTCCCTCTACTCTACTCTCCCTCCCTCCCTCTACTCTCCCTCCCTCCCTCTACTCTCCCTCCCTCCCTCTACTCTCCCTCCCTCCCTCTACTCTCCCTCCCTCCCTCTACTCTCCTCCCTCCCTCACTCTCCCTCCCTCCCTCTACTCTCCCTCCATCCCTCTACTCTCCCTCCATCCCTCTACTCTCCCTCCATCCCTCTACTCTCCCTCCATCCCTCTACTCTCCCTCCATCCCTCTACTCTCCCCCATCCCTCTACTCTCCCTCCATCCCTCTACTCTCCCTCCATCCCTCTACTCTCCCCCCATCCCTCTACTCTCCTCCATCCCTCTACTCTACTCTCCCTCCATCCCTCTACTCTCCCTCCATCCCTCTACTCTCCCCATCCCTCTACTCTCCCTCCATCCCTCTACTCTACTCTCCCTCCCTCCCTCTACTCTCCCTCCATCCCTCTACTCTCCCTCCCTCCCTCTACTCTCCCTCCATCCCTCTACTCTCCCTCCATCCCTCTACTCTACTCTCCCTCCATCCCTCTCTCTCCCTCCATCCCTCTACTCTCCCTCCATCCACCTCCCCAGTTGAATGGCACTCAGTAGGTGACTTGGTCCCGAAAACATGTGAGGAATTCAGCTGTGTTGACGAGGTCAACAGGAGGTCAACAGGAGGTCGAGGGGGTAGTCCTTCAAGTCCTCCATACTCCATCACCAGATCAGGCGCTGACGCTAGTCATTCTAACGTCGCTCACCCCAGGTTCAAGCGAGCCAGCTGTTCTCCTCTATCCTAGGTTAGACAATCTGATAGCTACCATAGGTTAACTGCAGTGTAATCACTGAAACAAATAGGGTATATGTTACTACAGGCACGTATGCCAACAAATAGGCACTCACAAACAGGTTTATTACAAGTGTGTGCTCTGTGGTAGGTTTCGTTAGTTAGTGTTAGCACTATCCCTCCATCCCTCTACACTATGCATCATTCTTCATTCTGGATAGGCTAAGCAATTATAAGCATTTAAAAACTCTCTCTATTCTCCCTCCATCCCTCTACTCTCCTCCCTCTCTCCAGAAATGAACTTCTGTGTTTACAAAACGCAGCATTATGAAAAAGTGTCTCCTGCTGGTTAGAAATCCGATGTGGACCTTCTAACAACGATACAATACATGAATAAACGTTCTGAACACACAGGCACACTCAGAACATCGGTTTTGAGGATTTTTTCAAATATATTTTTAAAGGAAACTTTTACAGTAACAAGCGGCTGTTTTTAGTTACAGTTATTTTTTTTGGGGGGTGCGAATGTCTGTCAGCGAGGATGACTTTTGAAGATGCTTCGTTACGCTATAGTAGCTGTTTGCTGACTTCGTTCACGGGCAAAACTAATCTGCTAAGCTGACGAGTCTCGGCTGAGCCCCTTCACTGGTAACGTGTTAATATTTAAAATGGGGGCTCGGAGTAAATATTGGCATAGTTAGTAGACTCTCACACGGACTTTAGCAAAACAGAAGCTATGTACACTTTGGGGCGTCTTTGATTCTGAGGTGCTGCTCCACTCTAAACAAAGGAACTCACGTTGTCTCTCTCTCTCTCCTCGTTATAAAAGATAAATATCAACATATCTATGGAAGAAAACACCAAGGCCTTCGTATAACCAGTTCATCTAGAGTATTCTAGTAACCAGCATGCAGTGCAGCATGAGGTTCTACTGCTTTCTCAAACTCGTTTATTCTGCTCCTGGGCAGAGAGTCGTCCTATGGAGGAATATGCTGACTGGGTCACTCTGGCACCATCTCTTTCC
>NW_026288326.1:45000-69662 GCF_023373465.1 Oncorhynchus keta
ACTGACCCAGAGTCAGATGAGGTCCTTTATCTACTGACCCAGAGTCAGATGAGGCCCTTTATCTACTGACCCAGAGTCAGATGAGTCAGATGAGGCCCTTTATCTACTGACCCAGAGTCAGATGAGGCCCTTTATCTACTGACCCAGAGTCAGATGAGGTCCTTTATCTACTGACCCAGAGTCAGATGAGGCCAGAGTCAGATTTATCTACTGACCCAGAGTCAGATGAGGTCCTTTATCTACTGACCCAGAGTCAGATGAGGTCAGATGAGGTCCTTTATCTACTGACCCAGAGTCAGATGAGGTCCTTTATCTACTGACCCAGAGTCAGATGAGGCCCTTTATCTACTGACCCAGAGTCAGATGAGGTCCTTTATCTACTGACCCAGAGTCAGATGAGGCCCTTTATCTACTGACCCAGAAGTCAGATGAGGTCCTTATCTACTGACCCAGAGTCAGATGAGGCCCTTTATCTACTGACCCAGGAGTCCGATTTATCTACTGACCCAGAGTCAGATGAGGCCTTTTATCTACTGACCCAGAGTCAGATGAGGCCCTTTATCTACTGACCCAGAGTCAGATGAGGTCCTTTATCTACTGACCCAGAGTCAGATGAGGTCCTTTATCTACTGACCCAGAGTCAGATGAGGCCCTTTATCTACTGACCCAGAGTCAGATGACCCAGAGAGGTCCCTTTATCTACTGAGGCCCTTTATCCCAGAGTCAGATGAGGTCCTTTATCTACTGACCCAGAGTCAGATGAGGTCCTTATCTACTGACCCAGAGTCAGATGAGGTCCTTTATCTACTGACCCAGAGTCAGATGAGGCCCTTTATCTACTGACCCAGAGTCAGGGACCCAGAATCAGATAGGGATGACCCAGAGTCAGATCCGTTTATCTGCTGACCCAGAGTCAGCTGAGGTCATTTATCTACTGACCCAGAGTCAGATGAACTCGTGGATACCATTGTTTATGTCTCTGCAGCTGTCATTAGCTTAATGACATCTGTTCCTGTAGACTTCCAGTCATTGTGCTAACGCTAGTTAGCATTGGCTCACAAAACTACCTCTAACTTACGTCATACTGGGCGCAGATACATAAAAATAAAAAAAGTTACCCACGAGTTCATCTAACTCTGGGAAAGTAGATAAAAGGCATCCTGAAGTATTCTTTAAAATGGTCAATGCTCATGCATTGGTGCAGCGATAGGACTCACTGGAGGGAATCGTAAGTGAATTCCTCCAGGAGCAGAAACCGAGGCCAGATACCCATCTCCTCTCACCACTAGTGCCAGAAACAAACTCAACCCGTCCCAGGATGCACTCTGCCCACTTACGCCCCATTCGAAATTAGACAACAAAAGCTGCCCGCAACCCAAACAGCCCGTCACATAATCACAGATATTCACGGAGTCCTTTACCTCTCCCTCCAGCCTAAGCCATTCATTTTTATGTCCATTTCATTTAGTGGGAGAGAGTTCAGCCCCCCATTGTTGCATGAGGCTATGGTTCCAGGATAATGTTTCACTAGGTGTTAATGGGGGTCTGGCAGTATCACAGTTTCAGCTTTAATGGCTCAGGTACCTAGAAGGGCTGTTAATGGTCTTGGCTGTTTTCTCTTCTTCACCAGTTCAAGTGCGTACAGTGCACCCACGCTCCACTTCTGTACAACAGAGGTTACAGTTATAGGGTTGTATTGAAAGAGGAATGGCTTGAGGCTTTTAGATAAAACTAAAACATGTACTCTTGTTATATTGTGGTTTAAATGCCTTTGAAGATTGATTTAATTGATAGAGCAATATTTCTGCTGAAGAAGCTCAACGTCATGGGAAAATGGAAGCTCAACGTCATGGGAAATGGAGAAGCTCAACGTCATGGGAAATGAAGAAGCTCAACGTCATGGGAAATGAATAAGCTCAACATCATGGGGAAATGAATAAGCTCAACGTCATGGGAAATGAATAAGCTCAACGTCATGGGAAATGGAGAAGCTCAACATCATGGGAAATGGAGAAGCTCAACATCATGGGAAATGGAGAAGCTCAACGTCATGGGAAATGGAGAAGCTCAACATCATGGGAAATGGAAGCTCAACGTCATGGGAAATGAGAACTAAACATAATGGGAAATGGAGAAGCTCAACGTCCTGGGAAATGGGAAGCTCAACGTCATGGGAAATGGAGAAGCTCAACGTCATGGGAAATGGAGAAGCTCAACATCATGGGAAATGGAGAAGCTCAACATCATGGGAAATGGAGAAGCTCAACGTCATGGGAAATGAATGAGCTCAACATCATGGGAAATGGAGAAGCTCAACATCATGGGAAATGGGAAGCTCAACATCATGGGGAAATGGGCGCTCAACATCATGGGAAATGGAAGCTCAACGTCATGGGAAATGAATAAGCTCAACATCATGGGAAATGGAGAAGCTCAACATCATGGGAAATGGAGAAGCTCAACGTCATGGGGAAATGAATAAACTCAACGTCATGGGAAATGGAAGCTCAACGTCATGGGAAATGGAGAAGCTCAACGTCATGGGAAATGGAGAAGCTCAACGTCATGGGAAATGGAAGCTCAACGTCATGGGAAATGGAAGCTCAACATCATGGGAAATGGAAGCTCAACGTCATGGGAAATGGAGAAACTCAACGTCATGGGAAATGCTGGCTTTGAAACCAGTTAGAACCGAGGTGATGGCGTTCGCCATACACTGTCGCTAGTAACTCTGATCGCTGGCACAGAAACCTTGGCACATACCTCCTATGCCCAATCGTCCTTTTCCCAAGCATGGTAGGGGGGGTTGTAGTAGCAAGAGGTAGGAGGAGGGGGGTGGGGGTGACTTCTCCAGCTGTAGCTTAATTTCCTGTGACTCGCCTAATCATCGTAATTAAGGATTAATTGGCATTAATTATTCACACATAAGCTTGTTTGCAAATCAGGGGTAAATGTCTCATGAAAGCTGCCATGCAAGGCGTGTATAGACACGCGGATGCGCTCCGAACACAGGGATCCTTCACCTTCAACTCACTATTTTTACCCCAAGTTGAGAGGAAACAGTGACTGTGAGAACAATAAGAGTGATGAAACAAATAAAGATCTCAGTGTCTTGTTCCATCTGCTTTCCCTGGATGCACAGGATACATTACATACATTACATTACACGGGACCCCACTTCAAACCCCTCCCCCTTTACTGATACACAGCACAAGTCATTATGGGACCCCACTTAAAACCCCTCCCCCTCTACTGATACACAGCACAAGTCATTATGGGACCCCACTTAAAACCCCTCCCCCTCTACTGATACACAGCACAAGTCATTATGGGGACCCCACTTAAACCCCTCCCCTCTACTGATACACAGCACAAGTCATTATGGGACCCCACTTAAAACCCCTCCCCCTCTACTGATACACAGCACAAGTCATTATGGGACCCCACTTAAAACCCCCCCTCTACTGATAAACAGCACAAGTCATTAGGGACCCCACTTAAAACCCCTGCCCCTCTACTGATACACAGCACAGGTCATTATGGGACCCCACTTCAAACCCCTCCCCCCTCTACTGATACACAGCACAAGTCATTATGGGACCCCACTTCAAACCCCTCCCCCTCTACTGATACACAGCACAAGTCATTATGGGACCCCACTTAAAACCCCTCCCCCTCTACTGATACACAGCACAAGTCATTATGGGACCCCACTTAAAACCCCTCCCCTCTACTGATACACAGCACAAGTCATTATGGGACCCCACTTCAAACCCCTCCCCCTCTACTGATACACAGCACAAGTCATTATGGGACCCCACTTCAAACCCCTCCCCCTCTACTGATACACAGCACAAGTCATTATGGGACCCCACTTAAAACCCCTCCCCCTCTACTGATACACAGCACAAGTCATTATGGGACCCCACTTAAAACCCCTCCCCTCTACTGATACACAGCACAAGTCATTATGGGACCCCACTTAAAACCCCTCCCCCTCTACTGATACACAGCACAAGTCATTATGGGACCCACTTAAAACCCCTCCCCTCTACTGATACACAGCACAAGTCATTGTGGGACCCCACTTAAAACCCCTCCCCCTCTACTGATAAACAGCACAAGTCATTATGGGACCCCACTTAAAACCCCTGCCCCTCTACTGATACACAGCACAGGTCATTATGGGACCCCACTTCAAACCCCTCCTCTACTGATACACAGCACAAGTCATTATGGGACCCCACTTAAAACCCCCCCCCTCTACTGATACACAGCACAAGTCATTATGGGGACCCCACTTAAAACCCCTCCCCTCTACTGATACACAGCACAAGTCATTATGGGACCCCACTTAAAACCCCTCCCCTCTACTGATACACAGCACAAGTCATTATGGGACCCCACTTAAAACCCCTCCCCTCTACTGATACACAGCACAAGTCATTGTGGGACCCCACTTAAAACCCCTCCCCTCTACTGATACACAGCACAAGTCATTATGGGACCCCACTAAAACCCCCTCCCCTCTACTGATACATAGCACAAGTCATTATGGGACCCCACTTAAACCCCTCCCCCCTCTACTGATACACAGCACAAGTCATTGTGGGACCCCATAAAACCCCTCCCCCTCTACTGATACACAGCACAAGTCATTATGGGTCCCCACTTAAACCCCCTCCCCTCTACTGACGAACAGCTGAGTATAATCACTGTGGGACCCCACTTAAACCCCCCCCTCTACTGATGAACAGCTGAGTATAATCACTGTGGGACCCCACTTAAACCCCTCCTCTCTACTGGTGAACAGCTGAGTATAACCACTGTGGAACTGGACAACACTAAAACCCCTCCTCTCTACTGATGAACAGCTGAGTATAACCGCTGTGGAACTGGACAACACTAAACCCCCTCCCTCTCTACTGATGAACAGCTGAGTATAATCACTGTGGAACTGGACAACACTTAAACCCCCTCCTTCTCTACTGATGAACAGCTGAGTATAACCACTGTGGAACTGGACAACACTTAAACCCCCTCCTTCTCTACTGATGAACAGCTGAGTATAATCACTGTGGAACTGGACAACACTAAAACCCCTCCCTCTACTGATGAACAGCTGAGTATAACCACTGTGGAACTGGACAACACTTAAACCCCCTCCTTCTCTACTGATGAACAGCTGAGTATAATCACTGTGGAACTGGACAACACTAAAACCCCCTCCCTCTCTACTGATGAACAGCTGAGTATAACCACTGTGGAACTGGACAACACTAAAACCCCTCCCTCTCTACTGACGAACAGCTGAGTATAATCACTGTGGAACTGGACAACACTAAACCCCCTCCCTCTCTACTGATGAACAGCTGAGTATAACCACTGTGGAACTGGACAACACTAAAACCCCTTCCCTCTCTACTGACGAACAGCTGAGTATAATCACTGTGGAACTGGACAACACTAAAACCCCTCCCCTCTACTGATGAACAGCTGAGTATAACCACTGTGGAACTGGACAACACTAAAACCCCTTCCCTCTCTACTGACGAACAGCTGAGTATAATCACTGTGGAACTGGACAACACTAAACCCCCTTCTCTACTGATGAACAGCTGAGTATAATCACTGTGGAACTGGACAACACTAAAACCCCCTCCCTCTCTACTGATACACAGCACAAGTCATTATGGGACCCCACTTAAAACCTGAGTATAATCACTGTGGAACTGGACAACACTAAAACATGATCCTTTCCCTCAGTCTATATGTTCTTCACTCTCTGTCCCTTCCCAAGACATGATGAGAGATATTTATGTCACAAACAGTGTTTGATGCTGCATGTACTTTTGTTGTCATGGTTTCGGTATAATCATAACAGTGGTAGCATTGCTAATATAATCATAACAGTGGTAGCATTACTAATATAATCATAACAGTGGTAGCATTACTAATATAATCATAACAGTGGTAGCATTACTAATATAATCATAACAGTGGTAGCATTGCTAATATAATCATAACAGTGGTAGCATTGCTAATATAATCATAACAGTGGTAGCATTACTAATATAATCATAACAGTGGTAGCATTACTAATATAATCATAACAGTGGTAGCATTACTAATATAATCATAACAGTGGTAGCATTACTAATATAATCATAACAGTGGTAGCATTACTAATATAATCATAACAGTGGTAGCATTACTAATATAATCATAACAGTGGTAGCATTACTAATATAATCATAACAGTGCTAATACAATGACGAGTATGCATTGTCTGGCAGTCAAAGCTGTGCGAACTGTATTTCAAACTAGACTGTTTTACTGGTCACTAAATCAGTAATTGTGTAGACAAATCGTGCTGTTCCAGTATTCAGTGCTGTATGTTCTGAAGCTGTTGTATAGAACAGACCAAACAAACAGAGAGTCATTTTAATTTATATTTTATTTTACCTTTATTTAACTCGGGCAAGTCAGTTAAGAACAAATTCTTATTCACAAAAGACGGCCTACTCCGGCCAAACCCAGACGGCTGGACCAATTGTGCGCCCCGCCGTGGGGCTCCCAAATACAGCCGGATGTGATAGAGCCTGGATTCGAACCAGGGTGTCTGTAGTGACACCTCTAGCACTGAGATGCAGTGCCTTAGAGCGCTGCACCACTCGGGAGCCAAGTCACACAGGACATTGGTTTCAAGCGTATGTGTTATTTAAGCACACACACACACGCACACACACCACCATTCTTGCAATAACCGATACAGCTGTTTCTACACACTGCTACACTACCCTCCCCACCTGTGTGTTGTCGACCACGACCACCTTCACTCCCCATGATTTGGTCAATTAGCCTTTATATGTTAATTGTTTATGTTAGTACTGTAAATGGGAGTTGCCTGTGGATTTCACAGACTGTAAAGTAATAAGCTGTTCATAAAGGCAGAGGAGGGAGGAGTGGGATTTACCTGAAGAGGCAGAGGAGGGAGAAATGTATACCTGAAGAGGCAGAGCAGAGGAGGGAGAAATGTATACCTGAAGAGGCAGAGGAGGAGAAATGTATACCTGAAGAGGCAGAGGAGGGAGAAATGTATACCTGAAGAAAGTATACCAGAGGAGGGAGAAATGTATACCTGAAGAGGCAGAGGAGGGAGAAATGTATACCTGAAGAGGCAGAGGAGGGAGAAATGTATACCTGAAGAGGCAGAGGAGGGAGAAATGTATACCTGAAGAGGCAGAGGAGGGAGAAATGTATACCTGAAGAGGCAGAGGAGGGAGAAATGTATACCTGAAGAGGCAGAGGAGGGAGAAATGTATACCTGAAGAGGCAGAGGAGGGAGAAATGTATACCTGAAGAGGCAGAGGAGGGAGAAATGTATACCTGAAGAGGCAGATGTATACCTGAAGGGAGAAATGTATACCTGAAGAGGCAGAGGAGGGAGAAATGTATACCTGAAGAGGCAGAGGAGGAGAAATGTATACCTGAAGAGGCAGAGGAGGGAGAAATGTATACCTGAAGAGGCAGAGGAGGAGAAATGTATACCTGAAGAGGCAGAGGAGGGAGAAATGTATACCTGAAGAGGCAGAGGAGGGAGAAATGTATACCTGAAGAGGCAGAGGAGGGAGAAATGTATACCTGAAGAGGCAGAGGAGGAGAAATGTATAGAAGGCAGAGGAGGGAGAAATGTATACCTGAAGAGGCAGAGGAGGGAGAAATGTATACCTGAAGAGGCAGAGGAGGGAGAAATGTATACCTGAAGAGGCAGAGGAGGGAGAAATGTATACCTGAAGAGGCAGAGGAGGGAGAAATTTATACCTGAAGAGGCAGAGGAGGGAGAAATGTATACCTGAAGAGGCAGAGGAGGGAGAAATGTATACCTGAAGAGGCAGAGGAGGGAGAAATGTATACCTGAAGAGGCAGAGGAGGGAGAAATGTATACCTGAAGAGGCAGAGGAGGGAGAAATGTATACCTGAAGAGGCAGAGGAGGGAGAAATGTATACCTGAAGAGGCAGAGGAGGGAGAAATGTATACCTGAAGAGGCAGAGGAGGGAGAAATGTATACCTGAAGAGGCAGAGGAGGGAGAAATGTATACCTGAAGAGGCAGAGGAGGGAGAAATGTATACCTGAAGAGGCACCTGAGCAGAGGAGGAGAAATGTATACCTGAAGAGGCAGAGGAGGGAGAAATGTATACCTGAAGAGGCAGAGGAGGGAGAAATGTATACCTGAAGAGGCAGAGGAGGGAGAAATGTATACCTGAAGAGGCAGAGGAGGGAGAAATGTATACCTGAAGAGGCAGAGGAGGGAGAAATGTATACCTGAAGAGGCAGAGGAGGGAGAAATGCAGAGGCAGAGGAGGGAGAAATGTATACCTGAAGAGGCAGAGGAGGGAGAAATGTATACCTGAAGAGGCAGAGGAGGGAGAAATGTATACCTGAAGAGGCAGAGGAGGGAGAAATGTATACCTGAAGAGGCAGAGGAGGGAGAAATGTATACCTGAAGAGGCAGAGGAGGGAGAAATGTATACCTGAAGAGGCAGAGGAGGGAGAAATGTATACCTGAAGAGGCAGAGGGGAAATGTATACCTGAAGAGGCAGAGGAGGGAGAAATGTATACCTGAAGAGGCAGAGGAGGAAATGTATACCTGAAGAGGCAGAGGAGGGAGAAATGTATACCTGGAGGCAGAGGAGGGAAATGTATACCTGAAGAGGCAGAGGAGGGAGAAATGTATACCTGAAGAGGCAAGGAGGGGAAATGTATACCTGAAGAGGCAGAGGAGGGGAAATGTATACCTGAAGAGGCAGAGGAGGGAGAAATGTATACCTGAAATGGCAGAGGGAGGGAGAAATGTTGCCTATAAATGTATACCTGAAGAGGCAGAGGAGGGAGAAATTTATACCTGAAGGGCAGAGGAGGGAGAAATGTATACCTGAAGAGGCAGAGGAGGGAGAAATGTATACCTGAAGAGGCAGAGGGAGAAATGTATACCTGAAGAGGCAGAGGAGGGAGAAATGTATACCTGAAGAGGCAGAGGAGGGAGAAATGTATACCTGAAGAGGCAGAGGAGGGAGAAATGTATATAAATGGATACCTGAAGAGGCAGAGGAGGGGAAATGTATACCTGAAGAGGCAGAGGAGGGAGAAATGTATACCTAAATGTATACCTGAAGAGGCAGAGGAGGGAGGTATACCTGAAGAGGCAGAGGAGGAATATATAAATGGATATGCCTGAAGAGGCAGAGGAGGGAGAAATGTATAAATGGACCTGAAAGAGGCAGAGGAGGGAGAAATGTATACCTGAAGAGGCAGAGGAGGGAGAAATGTATACCTGAAGAGCAGGAGGGAGAAAAACCTGGATACCTGAAGAGGCAGAGGAGGCTTGTATAAATTGATACCTGAAGAGATAAGGGAGAGGGGCTTGTATAAATGGATAAAGAGAGGGAGAGGGGCTTGTATAAATGGATAAAGAGGAAGAGGGGCTTGTATAAAATGGATAAATGGCTAAGAGGAAGAGAGGGCTTGTATAAATGGATAAAGAGGAAGAGGGCTTGTATAAATGGATAAAGAGGGGCTTGTATAAATGGGAGGAAGAGGGCTTGTATAAATGGATAAAGAGAGGGAGAGGGGCTTGTATAAATGGATAAAGAGGAAGAGGGGCTTGTATAAATGGATAAAGAGGAAGAGGGCTTGTATAAATGGATAAAGAGGAAGAGGGGCTTGTATAAATGGATAAAGGAGAGGGCTTGTATAAATGGATAAAGAGGGGCTTGTATAAATGGATAAAGAGGAAGAGGGGCTTGTATAAATGGATAAAGAGGAAGAGGGGCTTGTATAAATGGATAAAGAGGAAGAGGGGCTTGTATAAATGGATAAAGCGAGGAGAGGGGCTTGTATAAATGGATAAGAGAGAAGAGGGGCTTGTATAAATGGATAAAGAGGAAGAGGGCTTGTATAAATGGATAAAGAGGAAGAGGGGATTGTATAAATGGATAAAGAGGAAGAGGCAGAGGGCTTGTATAAATGGATAAAGAGGAAGTATAAATGGGGGCTTGTATAAATGGATAAAGAGGAAGAGGGGCTTGTATAAATGGATAAATGGCTAAAGAGGAGAGGGCTTGTATAAATGGATAAAGAGGAAGGGGCTTGTATAAATGGATAAAGAGGAAGAGGGGCTTGTATAATGGATAAAGAGGCAGAGGGATAAATGGATAAGGAAGAGGGGCTTGTATAAATGGATAAAAGAGGAGAGGGGCTTGTATAAATGGATAAAGAAAGAGGAAGAGGGGCTTGTATAAATGGATAAAGAGGAAGAGGGGCTTGTATAAATGGATAAATGGAGAGGGGCTTGAAGAGGGAAGAGGGGCTTGTATAAATGGATAAAGAGGGAGAGGGGCTTGTATAAATGGATAAAGAGTATAAATGGGGAGAGGGGCTTGTATAAATGGATAAAGAGAGGGAGAGGGGCTTGTATAAATGGATAAAGAGAGGAGAGGGGCTTGTATAAATGGATAAAGAGGAAGAGGGGCTTGTATAAATGGATAAAGAGGGAGAGGGGCTTGTATAAATGGATAAAGAGAGGGAGAGGGGCTTGTATAAATGGATAAAGAGGCAGAGGGGCTTGTATAAATGGATAAAGAGGCAGAGGGGCTTGTATAAATGGATAAAGAGGAAGAGGGGCTTGTATAAATGGATAAAGAGGAAGAGGGGCTTGTATAAATGGACAAAGAGGAAGAGGGGCTTGTATAAATGGATAAAGAGGCAGAGGGGCTTGTATAAATGGATAAAAGAGGGAGAGGGGCTTGTATAAATGGATAAAGAGGCAGAGGGGCTTGTATAAATGGATAAAGAGAGGAAGAGGGGCTTGTATAAATGGATAAAGAGAGGAGAGGGGCTTGTATAAATGGATAAAGAGAGGGAGAGGGGCTTGTATAAATGGATAAAAAGGCAGAGGGCTTGTATAAATGGATAAAGAGGGGCTTGTATAAAGGAAAGAGGGGCTTGTATAAATGGATAAAGAGGAAGAGGGGCTTGTATAAATGGATAAAGAGGCAGAGGGGCTTGTATAAATGGATAAAGAGGAAGAGGGGCTTGTATAAATGGATAAAGAGGCAGAGGGGCTTGTATAAATGGATAAAGAGGCAGAGGGCTTGTATAAATGGATAAAGAGAGGAGAGGGGCTTGTATAAATGGATAAAGAGGCAGAGGGGCTTGTATAAATGGATAAAGAGAGGAAGAGGGGCTTGTATAAATGGATAAAGAGGAAGAGGGGCTTGTATAAATGGATAAAGAGGCAGAGGGGCTTGTATAAATGGATAAAGAGGCAGAGGGCTTGTATACATGGATAAAAGGAAGAGGGGCTTGTATAAATGGATAAAGAGAGGGAGAGGGGCTTGTATAAATGGATAAAGAGGGAGAGTGGCTTGTATAAATGGATAAAGAGGAAGAGGGGCTTGTATAAATGGATAAAGAGGGAAGAGGGGCTTGTATAAATGGCTAAAGAGGAAGAGGGGCTTGTATAAATGGATAAAGAGGAGAGAGGGGCTTGTATAAATGGATAAAGAGGGAGAGGGGCTTGTATAAATGGATAAAGAGGCAGAGGGGCTTGTATAAATGGCTAAAGAGGAAGAGGGGCTTGTATAAATGGATAAAGAGGCAGAGGGGCTTGTATAAATGGATAAAGAGGAAGAGGCGCTTGTATAAATGGATAAAGAGGCAGAGGGGCTTGTATAAATGGATAAGAGGAAGAGGGCTTGTATAAATGGATAAAGAGGAAGAGGGGCTTGTATAAATGGATAAAGAGGAAGAGGGCTTGTATAAATGGATAAAGAGGAAGAGGGGCTTGTATAAATGGATAAAGAGGCAGAGGGGCTTGTATAAATGGATAAAGAGGAAGAGGGGCTTGTATAAATGGATAAAGAGGCAGAGGGGCTTGTATAAATGGATAAAGAGGAAGAGGGGCTTGTATAAATGGATAAAGAGGAAGAGGGCTTGTATAAATGGATAAAGAGGCAGAGGGGCTTGTATAAATGGATAAAGAGGCAGAGGGGCTTGTATAAATGGATAAAGAGGCAGAGGGGCTTGTATAAATGGATAAAGAGGAAGAGGGGCTTGTATAAATGGATAAAGAGGAAGAGGGGCTTGTATAAATGGATAAAGAGGAAGAGGGGCTTGTATAAATGGATAAAGAGGCAGAGGGGCTTGTATAAATGGATAAAGAGAGGGAGAGGGGCTTGTATAAATGGATAAAGAGGCAGAGGGGCTTGTATAAATGGATAAAGAGAGGGAGAGGGGCTTGTATAAATGGATAAAGAGAGGGAGAGGGGCTTGTATAAATGGATAAAGAGAGGGAGAGGGGCTTGTATAAATGGATAAAAAGGCAGAGGGGCTTGTATAAATGGATAGAGAGGAAGAGGGGCTTGTATAAATGGATACAGAGGAAGAGGGGCTTGTATAAATGGATAAAGAGGAAGAGGGGCTTGTATAAATGGATAAAGAGGAAGAGGGGCTTGTATAAATGGATAAAGAGGAAGAGGGGCTTGTATAAATGGATAAAGAGGGAGAGGGGCTTGTATAAATGGATAAAGAGAGGGAGAGGGGCTTGTATAAATGGATAAAGAGGAAGAGGGGCTTGTATAAATGGATAAAGAGAGGGAGAGGGGCTTGTATAAATGGATAAAGAGGAAGAGGGGCTTGTATAAATGGATAAAGAGGCAGAGGGGCTTGTATAAATGGCTAAAGAGGCAGAGGGGCTTGTATACATGGATAAAGAGGAAGAGGGGCTTGTATAAATGGATAAAGAGAGGGAGAGGGGCTTGTATAAATGGATAAAAGAGAGGGAGAGTGGCTTGTATAAATGGATAAAGAGGAAGAGGGGCTTGTATAAATGGATAAAGAGAGGAGAGGGGCTTGTATAAATGGTTAAAGAGAGGAGAGTGGCTTGTATAAATGGATAAAGAGGCAGAGGGCTTGTATAAATGGATAAAGAGAGGGAGAGGGGCTTGTATAAATGGATAAAGAGAGGGAGAGTGGCTTGTATAAATGGATAAAGAGGCAGAGGGGCTTGTATAAATGGATAAAGAGAGGAAGAGGGGCTTGTATAAATGGATAAAGAGGCAGAGGGGCTTGTATAAATGGATAAAGAGAGGGAGAGGGGCTTGTATAAATGGATAAAGAGAGGAAGAGGGGCTTGTATAAATGGATAAAGAGGCAGAGGGGCTTGTATAAATGGATAAAGAGAGGAAGAGGGGCTTGTATAAATGGATAAAGAGAGGAAGAGGGGCTTGTATAAATGGTTAAAGAGAGGGAGAGTGGCTTGTATAAATGGATAAAGAGGCAGAGGGGCTTGTATAAATGGATAAAGAGGCAGAGGGGCTTGTATAAATGGATAAAGAGAGGGACAGATTAGTACCTTGTCAGCTCGGGGTTTGAACTTGCAACCTTCCGGTTACTAGTCCAACTCTCTAACCACTAGGCTACCCTGCCGCCCCAACAATGGTTACCAACAATGCAAGCGAAATGACTGGAAGTCAGTACACAAAGTTTGCCATTAAAGTAGAAAAAAAACACACACAATTGTTATGAAATATCAACAAACTACTCTGCCAACACATAGCAGAACTGTTTTACTGTCATTCTATTCATTTAAATGTGTTTTAAATGATCTACAGACACTTTATTACTAGATAAACCCCTGGTCACGTTTTCAAAGCTAATACTGTAGATTCCAGCACCCGCGCTGCTCCCATGAATTTGCTAATTTTCTAACGTTTCCGAATGGAATTATTATGTTGTCCTGACCTGGATATCTTCAACCTGGATGAAAAAGGCAAAGGCAGTGAGAGTACCACCTCATGTGATCAAAGGAAGACAAGGACAGTGAGAGTACCACCTCATGTGATTAAAGGAAGACAAGGACAGTGAGAGTACCACCTCATGTGATTAAAGGAAGACAAGGGCAGTGAGAGTACCACCTCATGTGATCAAAGGAAGACAAGGACAGTGAGAGTACCACCTCATGTGATCAAAGGAAGACAAGGACAGTGAGAGTACCACCTCGTGATTAAAGGAAGACAAGGACAGTGAGAGTACCACCTCATGTGATCAAAGGAAGACAAGGACAGTGAGAGTACCACCTCGTGATTAAAGGAAGACAAGGACAGTGAGAGTACCACCTCATGTGATCAAAGGAAGACAAGGACAGTGAGAGTACCACCTCATGTGATTAAAGGAAGACAAGGACAGTGAGAGTACCACCTCATGTGATCAAAGGAAGGCAAGGACAGTGAGAGTACCACCTCATGTGATCAAAGGAAGACAAGGACAGTGAGAGTACCACCTCATGTGATCAAAGGAAGACAAGGACAGTGAGAGTACCACCTCATGTGATCAAAGGAAGACAAGGACAGTGAGAGTACCACCTCATGTGATCAAAGGAAGACAAGGACAGTGAGAGTACCACCTCATGTGATCAAAGGAAGACAAGGACAGTGAGAGTACCACCTCATGTGATCAAAGGAAGACAAGGACAGTGAGAGTACCACCTCATGTGATCAAAGGAAGACAAGGACAGTGAGAGTACCACCTCATGTGATTAAAGGAAGACAAGGACAGTGAGAGTACCACCTCATGTGATCAAAGGAAGACAAGGACAGTGAGAGTACCACCTCATGTGATTAAAGGAAGACAAGGACAGTGAGAGTACCACCTCATGTGATCAAAAGGAAGACAAGGACAGTGAGAGTACCACCTCATGTGATTAAAGGAAGACAAGGACAGTGAGAGTACCACCTCATGTGATTAAAGGAAGACAAGGACAGTGAGAGTACCACCTCATGTGATCAAAGGAAGACAAGGACAGTGAGAGTACCACCTCATGTGATCAAAGGAAGATAGAGATGCGCTAGAGTGAAATCTCCTGTTGTCTCTCTCGACTGCCAAACTGTGATGCCTCTTCCCCCCCCCCCCTCCCCAGTTAAAGAGAGACAGAGAGTGAGACAAAAAGACAGAGCGAGAGGAGTCAATTGAGAGTGTGTGATGGTGCAGAACAGGGCCTTTAGATTGGCAGAAAGCTGCATTGATGTTACCCAAGCCGGCTGATGCAGAGACTGTGAGACCACCCACTCCTGACCACAGCTTTCATGCCATTGGAGTGTGAGAATTAGCTAATAACAAGAGTGTCTGAGGCGTTCAGACAAATTAGAGAGCAGAATGACTAATGACCTCACCGCAGAGGGCGGAGCCGATCATCAATGGTGGACGATCAATAGCCAAGTCTTTATTCTCTGGCCGGTCGTTGAGGACTCACTCCATGGCTTAACAATCATTCTCTACAGTTCTATGTTCACAGATCTTTTGTTGTATATATTCTGCAGTGCATTTGGGAAGTATTCAGACCCTTTGACTTTTTCCCTATTTTGTTTGTTACAACAGCTTTATTCTAAAATAGATGTATTTTTTACCCCTCAATCTACACGCAAACCCCATAATTACAAAGCAAAAACAGGTTTTCAGAAATGTTTGTTAACTTAGATTTAAACATTTAAAATACATTACATTTACATACTTTGATGAAGCACCTTTGGCAGCGATTACAGCCTCGGGTCATCTTGGGTATGACACCACAAGCTTGGCACACCTGTATTTGGGGAGTTCCTCCCAATCTTCTCTCAAGCTCTGTCAGGTTGGATGGGGAGCGATGCTTGCACAGCTATTTCAGTTCTCTCCAGAGATATTTAAATCAGGTTCATGTCCGGGTTCTGGCTGGGCCACTCAAGGACATTCAGAGATGTGTCCCGAAGCCACTCTTGCGGTGTCCTGGCTGTGTGCTTAAGGTCATTGTCCTGTTAGACCGTGAACCTTCGCCCCAGTCTGAGGTTCTGAGCACTCTGGAGCAGGCTTTCATCAAGGATCTCTCTGCACTTTGCTCCGTTCATCTTTCCCTCGATCCTGACTAGTCTCCCAGTCCCTGCCACTAAAAACAACCCACAGCATGATGCTGCCACCAGCATGCAACACCGTAGGGATGGTGCCAGGTTTCATCCAGACATGACGCTTGGCATTCAGGCCAAGAGTTCAATCTTGGTTTCATCAGACCAGAGAATATTGTTTCTCGTGGACTGAGAGTCTTTAGGTGCATTTTGGCTAACTCCACGTGGTCTGTCATGTGACTTTTACTAAGGAGTGGCTTCCGTCTGGCCACTCTACCATAAAGGCCTGATTGGTGGAGTGCTGCAGAGATGGTTGTCCTTCTGGGAGGTTCTCCCATCTCCACGGAGGAACTCTAGAGCTCTGTCAGAGTGACCATCAGGGACCGTCCTCCCTGATCAAGGCCCTTCTCCACCAATTGCTGGCTGGGTGGCCAGATCTAGGAAGAGTATTGGTGGTTCCAATCTTATTCCATTAAAGAATGATGGTATTTTTTGGTACCCTTCCCCAGATCGGTGCCTCGACACAATCCTGTCTAGGAGCTCGAAGGACAATTCCTTCAACTTCATGGCTTGGTTTTTGCTCTGACATGCACTGTCATCTGTGGGACCTTATATAGACAGGTATGTGCCTTTCCAAATCATGTCCAATCAATTGAATTTACCACAGGTGGACTCCAATCAAGTTGTAGAAACATCTCAAGGATGATCAATGGAAACAGGATGCACCTGAGCTCAATTTCGAGTCTCATATCAAAGAGTCGGAATACTTATGTAAATGTATAAAAAATAAAAATAAATTATCATTATGGGGTATCGTGTGTAGATTGCTGAGGATATTTATTTATTTATTTAATTTTAGAATAAGGCTGTAACATAACAAAATGTGGAAAAAGTCAAGGGTCTGAATACCCTTCCGAGAAGGCACTGTACGTAAACTTTGTGTAAATTATTCTGTCTCTTTCTGTATCTATATTTGTCTATCATCATATCACCAAGTATGTTGTCTATCACTAGCAGCACCATATCACCAGGTAACATTCTGAGTAGTATGTTGTCTATCACGAGCAGCACCATATCACCAGGTAACATTCTGAGTATGTTGTCTATCAGCACCATATCACCAGGTATCATTCTGAGTATGTTGTCTAACAGCACCATATCACCAGGTAACATTCTGAGTATGTTGTCTATCACTAGCAGCACCATATCACCAGGTATCATTCTGAGTATGTTGTCTAACAGCACTATATCACCAGGTAACATTCTGAGTATGTTGTCTATCACTAGCAGCACCATGTCACCAGGTAACATTCGAGTATGTTGTCTAAGAGCACTATATCACCAGGTAACATTCTGAGTATGTTGTCTATCACTAGCAGCACCATATCACCAGGTAACATTCTGAGTATGTTGTCAATCACTAGCAGCACCATATCACCAGGTAACATTCTGAGTATGTTGTCTATCACTAGCAGCACCATATCACCAGGTAACATTCTGAGTATGTTGTCTAACAGCACCATATCACCAGGTAACATTCTGAGTATGCTGTCTATCACTAGCAGCACCATATCACCAGATAACATTCTGAGTATGTTGTCTATCACTAGCAGCACCATATCACCAGGTAACACTGAGTATGTTGTCTAGCAGCACCATATCACCAGGTAACATTCTGAGTATGTTGTCTATCACTAGCAGCACCATATCACCAGGCAACATTCTGAGTATGTTGTCTATCACTAGCAGCACCATATCACCAGGTAACATTCTGAGTATGTTGTCTAGCAGCACCATATCACCAGGTAACATTCTGAGTATGTTGTCTATCACTAGCAGCACCATATCACCAAGTAACATTCTGAGTATGTTGTCTATCACTAGCAGCACCATATCACCAGGTAACATTCTGAGTATGTTGTCTATCACTAGCAGCACCATATCACCAGGTAACATTCTGAGTATGTTGTCTAACAGCACCATATCACCAGGTAACATTCTGAGTATGTTGTCTATCAGCACCATATCACCAGGTATCATTCTGAGTATGTTGTCTATCACTACCATATCACCAGGTAACATTCTGAGTATGTTGTCTATCACTAGCAGCACCATATCACCAGGTAACATTCTGAGTATGTTGTCTAGCAGCACCATATCACCAGGTAACATTCTGAGTATGTTGTCTATCACTAGCAGCACCATATCACCAGGTAACATTCTGAGTATGTTGTCTATCACTAGCAGCACCATATCACCAGGTAACATTCTGAGTATGTTGTCTATCACTAGCAGCACCATATCACCAGGTAACATTCTGGGTATGTTGTCTATCAGCACCATATCACCAGGTAACATTCTGAGTATGTTGTCTATCACTAGCAGCACCATATCACCAGGTAACATTCTGAGTATGTTGTCTATCACTAGCAGCACCATATCACCAGGTAACATTCTGGGTATGTTGTCTAGCAGCACCATATCACCAGGTAACATTCTGAGTATGTTGTCTATCACTAGCAGCACCATATCACCAGGTAACACTGAGTATGTTGTCTATCAGCACCATATCACCAGGTAACATTCTGAGTATGTTGTCTAGCAGCACCATATCACCAGATAACATTCTGAGTATGTTGTCTATCACTAGCAGCACCATATCACCAGATAACACTCTGAGTATGTTGTCTATCACTAGCAGCACCATATCACCAGGTAACATTCTGGGTATGTTGTCTAGCAGCACCATATCACCAGATAACATTCTGAGTATGTTGTCTATCACTAGCAGCACCATATCACCAGATAACACTCTGAGTATGTTGTCTATCACTAGCAGCACCATATCACCAGATATCATTCTGAGTATGTTGTCTATCACTAGCAGCACCATATCACCAGATAACATTCTGAGTATGTTGTCTATCACTAGCAGCACCATATCACCAGATAACACCCTGAGTATGTTGTCTATCACTAGCAGCACCATATCACCAGATAACATTCTGAGTATGTTGTCTATCACTAGCAGCACCATATCACCAGATAACATTCTGAGTATGTTGTCTATCACTAGCAGCACCATATCACCAGATAACACTCTGAGTATGTTGTCTATCACTAGCAGCTCCATATCACCAGGTAACATTCTGAGTATGTTGTATATCACTATCAGCACCATATCACCAGATAACATTCTGAGTATGTTGTCTATCACGAGCAGCACCATATCACCAGGTAACATTCTGAGTATGTTGTCTATCACTAGCAGCACCATATCACCAGGTAACATTCTGAGTATGTTGTCTATCAGCACCATATCACCAGGTAACACTGAGTATGTTGTCTATCAGCACCATATCACCAGGTAACATTCTGAGTATGTTGTCTATCAGCACCATATCACCAGGTAACATTCTGAGTATGTTGTCTATCACTAGCAGCACCATATCACCAGGTAACATTCTGAGTATGTTGTCTAGCAGCACCATATCACCAGGTAACATTCTGAGTATGTTGTCTATCACTAGCAGCACCATATCACCAGGTAACATTCTGAGTATGTTGTCTCATAGCAGCACCATATCACCAGGTAACATTCTGAGTATGTTGTCTATCACTAGCAGCACCATATCACCAGGTATCATTCTGAGTATGTTGTCTATCAGCACCATATCACCAGGTAACATTCTGAGTATGTTGTCTATCACTCAGCACCATATCACCAGGTAACATTCTGAGTATGTTGTCTATCACGAGCAGCACCATATCACCAGGTAACATTCTGAGTATGTTGTCTATCAGCACCATATCACCAGGTAACACTGAGTATGTTGTCTAACAGCACCTCACCAGGTAACACTGATCATGTTGTCTACAGCACCATATCACCAGGTAACATTCTGAGTATGTTGTCTATCACTAACAGCACCATATCACCAGATAACATTCTGAGTATGTTGTCTATCACTAGCAGCACCATATCACCAGATAACATTCTGAGTATGTTGTCTATCACTAGCAGCACCATATCACCAGATAACACTCTGAGTATGTTGTCTATCACTAGCACCATATCACCAGGTAACATTCTGAGTATGTTGTATATCACTATCAGCACCATATCACCAGGTAACATTCTGAGTATGTTGTATATCACTATCAGCACCATATCACCAGGTAACACTGAGTATGTCTAACAGCACCATATGACCAGGTAACATTCTGGAGTATGTTGTCTAACAGCACCATATCACCAGGTAACACTGAGTATGTCTAACAGCACCATATCACCAGGTAACACTGAGTATGTCTAACAGCACCATATCACCAGGTAACACTGAGTATGTTGTCTATCAGCACCATATCACCAGGTAACATTCTGAGTATGTTGTCTATCACTATCAGCACCATATGACCAGGTAACACTGAGTATGTTGTCTAACAGCACCATATCACCAGGTAACACTGAGTATGTTGTCTATCAGCACCATATCACCAGGTAACACTGAGTATGTTGTCTAACAGCACCATATGACCAGGTAACACTGAGTATGTTGTCTAACAGCACCATATCACCAGGTAACACTGAGTATGTTGTCTAACAGCACCATATGACCAGGTAACACTGAGTATAACAGCACCATATGACCAGGTAACACTGAGTATGTTGTCTAACAGCACCATATGACCAGGTAACACTGAGTATGTTGTCTAACAGCACCATATCACCAGGTAACACTGAGTATGTTGTCTAACAGCACCATATCACCAGGTAACATTCTGAGTATGTTGTCTATCAGCTCCATATCACCAGGTAACATTCTGAGTATGTTGTCTAACAGCACCATATGACCAGGTAACATTCTGAGTATGTTGTCTAGCAGCTCCATATCACCAGGTAACATTGTGAGTATGTTGTCTAACAGCACCATATGACCAGGTAACATTCTGAGTATGTTGTCTAGCAGCACCATATCACCAGGTAACATTCTGAGTATGTCTGCACCATATGACCAGGTAACACTGAGTATGTTGTCTAGCAGCTCCATATCACCAGGTAACATTCTGAGTATGTTGTCTAACAGCACCATATGACCAGGTAACACTGAGTATGTTGTCTAGCAGCTCCATATCACCAGGTAACATTGTGAGTATGTTGTCTAACAGCACCATATGACCAGGTAACACTGAGTATGTTGTCTAACAGCACTATATCACCAGGTAACATTCTGAGTATGTTGTCTATCACTAGCACCATATCACCAGGTAACATTCTGGAGTATGTTGTCTATCAGCACCATATCACCAGGTAACACTGAGTATGTTTGTCTAACAGCACCATATCACCAGGTAACACTGAGTATGTTGTCTATCAGCACCATATCACCAGGTAACACTGAGTATGTTGTCTATCAGCACTATATCACCAGGTAACATTCGGAGTATGTTGTCTATCACTAGCAGCACCATATCACCAGATAACATTCTGAGTATGTTGTCTATCACTAGCAGCACCATATCACCAGATAACATTCTGAGTATGTTGTCTATCACTAGCAGCACCATATCACCAGATAACATTCTGAGTATGTTGTCTATCACTAGCAGCTCCATATCACCAGGTAACATTCTGAGTATGTTGTCTATCACTATCAGCACCATATCACCAGGTAACATTCTGAGTATGTTGTATATCTATCAGCACCATATCACCAGGTAACATTCTGAGTATGTCTAACAGCACCATATGACCAGGTAACACTGAGTATGTTGTCTAACAGCACCATATCACCAGGTACACATTCTGCACCATATCACCAGGTAACACTGTTGTCTAACAGCACCATATCACCAGGTAACACTGAGTATGTTGTCTATCACAGCACCATATCACCAGGTAACATTCTGAGTATGTTGTCTTATCACTATCAGCACCATATGACCAGGTAACATTCTGAGTATGTTGTCTAACAGCACCATATCACCAGGTAACACTGAGTATGTTGTCTATCAGCACCATATCACCAGGTAACACTGAGTATGTTGTCTAACAGCACCTGACCAGGTAACACTGAGTATGTTGTCTAACAGCACCATATCACCAGGTAACATTCTGAGTATGTTGTAACAGCACCATATGACCAGGTAACACTGAGTATGTTGCAGCACCATATCACCAGGTAACATTCTGAGTATAACACCATTCTCTGTCAACAGCACCATATCACCAGGTATTCTGAGTATGTTATCACTAACAGCACCATATCACCAGGTAACATTCTGAGTATATGTTGTCTATCACTAGCTGCACCATATCACCAGGTAACATCTGAGTATGTTGTCTATCAGCACCATATCACCAGGTAACATTCTGAGTATGTTGTCTATCAGCACCATATCACCAGGTAACATTCTGAGTATGTTGTCTATCACTATCAGCACCATATCACCAGGTAACATTCTGAGTATGTTGTCTATCACAGCACCATATCACCAGGTAACATTCTGAGTATGTTGTCTATCACTATCAGCACCATATCACCAGGTAATATTCTGAGTATGTTGTCTATCACAAGCAGCACCATATCACCAGGTAACATTCTGAGTATGTTGTCTATCAGCACCATATCACCAGGTAACATTCTGAGTATGTTGCAGCACCATATCACCAGGTAACATTCTGAGTATGTTGTCTATCACTAGCAGCACCATATCACCAGGTAACATTCTGAGTATGTTGTCTATCAGCACCATATAGGTAACATTCTGAGTATGTTTGTCTATCAGCACCATATCACCAGGTAACATTCTGAGTATGTTGTCTATCAGCACCATATCACCAGGTAACATTCTGAGTATGTTGTCTATCAGCACCATATCACCAGGTAACATTCTGAGTATGTTGTCTATCACTACCATATCACCAGGTAACATTCTGAGTATGTTGTAACTATCACTATGTTGTCTATCAGCACCATATCACCAGGTAACATTCTGAGTATGTTGTCTATCACTAGCAGCACCATATCACCAGGTAACATTCTGAGTATGTTGTCTATCACTATCAGCACCATATCACCAGGTAACCAGGTTCTGAGTATGTTGTCTATCAGCACCATATCACCAGGTAACATTCTGAGTATGTTGTCTATCACTATGTTGTCTCAGCACCATATCACCAGGTAACATTCTTGAGTATGTTGAGCACCATATCACCAGGTGGCATTCTGAGTATGTTGTCTATCAGCACCATATCACCAGGTAACATTCTGAGTATGTTGTCTATCACTAGCAGCACCATATCACCAGGTAACATTCTGAGTATGTTGTCTATCAGCACCATATCACCAGGTAACATTCTGAGTATGTTGTCTATCAGCACCATATCACCAGGTAACATTCTGAGTATGTTGTCTCACTGGGTCACTATGTTGCAGCACCATATCACCAGGTAACATTCTGAGTATGCACCATATCGCACCAGGTCTATGTTTGTCAACAGCACCATATCACCAGGTAACATTCTGAGTATGTTGTCTATCAGCACCATATCACCAGGTAACATTCTGAGTATGTTGTCTATCACTATCAGCACCATATCACCAGGTAACATTCTGAGTATGTTGTCTAGCAGCACCATATCACCAGGTAACATTCTGAGTATGTTGTCTATCACTATCAGCACCATATCACCAGGTAACATTCTGAGTATGTTGTCTATCACAGCACCATATCACCAGGTAATATTCTGAGTATGTTGTCTATCAGCACCATATCACCAGGTAACATTCAGAGTATGTTGTCTATCACTATCAGCACCACCATATCACCAGGTAATATTCTGAGTATGTTGTCTATCTGAGTAGCACCATATCACCAGGTAATATTCAGAGTATGTTGTCTATCACTATGTTGTCTATCAGCACCATATCACCAGGTAATATTCTGAGTATGTTGTCTCACCATCACTAGTATGTTGTCTATCAGCACCATATCACCAGGTAATATTCAGAGTATGTTGTTATCAGCACCATATCACCAGGTAACATTCTGAGTATGTTGTCTATCAGCACCATATCACCAGGTAACATTCTGAGTATGTTGTCTATCAGCACCATATACCAGGTATCATTCTGAGTATGTTGTCTATCAGCACCATATCACCAGGTATCATTCTGAGTATGTTGTCTATCAGCACCATATCACCAGGTATCATTCTGAGTATGTTGTCTATCTGCACCATATCACCAGGTAACATTCTGAGTATGTTGTCTATCAGCACCATATCACCAGGTAACATTCTGAGTATAGTTCATCAGCACCATATCACCAGGTAACATTCTGAGTATGTTGTCTATCAGCACCATATCACCAGGTATCATCTGAGTATGTTGTCTATCAGTGTTCATATCACCAGGTATCATTCTGAGTATGTTGTCTATCAGCACCATATCACCAGGTATCATCTTGAGTATGTTGTTCATCAGCACCATATCACCAGGTAACATTCTGAGTACACGTTCATCACTAGCAGCACCATATCACCAGGTAACATCTATATGTTGTCTATCACTGTAAGGGCACCATATCACCAGGTAACATTCTGAGTATGTTGTCTAACAGCACCATATCACCAGGTAACACTGAGTATGTTGTCTAACAGCACCATATGACCAGGTAACACTGAGTATGTTGTCTAACAGCACCATATGACCAGGTAACACT
>NW_026288327.1:0-5823 GCF_023373465.1 Oncorhynchus keta
GTAGTAGTAGTAGTAGTAGTGGTGGTGATGAGCAGTAGTAGTAGTAGTAGTGGTGATGAGCAGTAGTGGTGGTGGTGGTGAAGTAGTGGTGAGTAGTAGTAGTGGTGGTGATGAGCAGTAGAAGTAGTGGTGGTGATGAGCAGTAGTAGTAGTGGTGGTGTAGAGCAGTAGTAGTAGTGGTGGTGATGAGCAGTAGTAGTAGTAGTAGTGGTGGTGATGAGGTGGTAGCAGTAGTAGTAGTAGTAGTGGTGATGAGCAGTAGTAGTAGTAGTAGTGGTGGTGATGCAGTAGTAGTGGTGGTGAGTGAGCAGTGGTAGTGGTGGTGATGAGCAAGTAAGTGGTGGTGATGAGCAGTAGTAGTAGTGGTGATAGAGCAGTAGTAGTGGTGGTGATGAGCAGTGAAGTGGTGGTGATGAGTAGTAGTGGTGGTGATGAGCAGTAGTAGTAGTGGATGAGTAGTAGTAGTGGTGAGTGATGAGTAGTAGTGGTGATGAGTAGTAGTGGTGATGAGCAGTACGTAGTAGTAGTGGTGGTGATGAGCAGTAGTAGTAGTAGTAGTAGTGAGTAGTAGTGAGTAGTAGTAGTGGTGGTGATGAGCAGTAGTAGTAGTAGTAGTAGTAGTAGTAGTAGTAGTAGTAGTAGTAGTAGTAGTAGTAGTAGTAGTAGTAGTAGTAGTGGTGGTGATGAGGTAGTGGTGGTGGTGGTGATGAGTAGTAATAGTGGCGGTGGTGATGAGTAGTAGTAGTGGTGGTGGTGATGAGTAGTAGTAGTGGTGGTGGTGATGAGTAGTAGTAGTGGTGGTGGTGATGAGTAGTAGTAGTAGTGGTGGTGATGAGTAGTAGTAGTGGTGATGAGCAGTAGTAGTAGTGGTGGTGATGAACAGTAGTAGTGGTGGTGATGAGCAGTAGTAGTAGTAGTGGTGGTGATGAGCAGTAGTAGTAGTAATAGTGGTGGTGATGAGCAGTAGTGGTGGTGATGAGTAGTGGTGGTGATGAGCAGTGGTGGTGATGAGCAGTAGTAGTGGTGGTGATGAGCAGTAGTAGTAGTAGTGGTGGTGATGAGCAGTAGTAGTGGTGGTGATGAGCAGTAGTAGTGGTGGTGATGAGCAGTAGTGTAGTAGTGGTGGTGATGAGCAGTAGTAGTAGTAGTAGTGGTGGTGATGAGCAGTAGTAGTAGTAGTGGTGGTGATGAGCAGTAGTAGTAGTGGTGGTGATGAGCAGTAGTAGTAGTAGTGGTGGTGATGAGCAGTAGTAGTGGTGGTGATGAGCAGTAGTAGTAGTGGTGGTGATGAGCAGTAGTAGTAGTAGTGGTGGTGATGAGCAGTAGTAGTGGTGGTGATGAGCAGTAGTGGTGGTGATGAGTAGTAGTGGTGATGAGCAGGAGTAGTAGTGGATGAGTAGTAGTAGTGGTGGTGATGAGTAGTAGTGGTGATGAGTAGTAGTGGTGATGAGCAGTAGTAGTAGTGGTGGTGATGCAGTAGTAGTAGTAGTAGTGGTAAGTAGTAGTGGTGGTGATAGTGGTAGTGGTGGTGATGAGCAGTAGTAGTAGTGGGTGAGTGATCAGGTAGTGGTGGGTAGCGGTGATGGAGCAGTAGTCGTGGTGGTATTGATGAGCAGTAGTAGTAGTAGTGGTGGTGATGAGCAGTAGTAGTAGTAGTGGTGGTGATGAGCAGTAGTGGTGAGTGAGTGGTGATGAGCAGTAGTAGTAGTAGTAGTAGTTGTGGTGATGAGCAGTAGTAGTAGTAGTGTGTGAGTAGTGAGTAGTGGTGGTGATGAGTAGTAGTGAGTGGTGGTGATGAGCAGTAGTAGTGTGGTGATGAGCAGTAGTAGTGGTGGTGATGAGCAGTGTAGTATTAGAACAGTAATGAAGTAGGTAGTGATGTGGTGAGTAGTGTAGTAGTAGTGGTGAGTGATGGTAAGGTAGTGTAAGTAGTGAATTGGTGGTGAGCAGTGTAGTAGTGGTGGTGGTGAGCAATGTAGTAGTAGTGGTGGTGGTGATGGTGATCGTGGTGGTGGTGAGCAGTAGTAGTGGTGGTGGTGAGCAGTGGTAGTGGTGGTGATGAAGCAATGAAAATGAGTGAAGTGAGTGATAGAGGTAGTGAAGAGTAGTGAGTGAGTGATAGGTAAGTGGTAATGTAAAGTAGTGGTGATGAGCAGTAAGTAGTGAGTGAGTGGTGATAGTAAATATGGGATATTGGGTAGTGATGATAGTAAATGTAGTGAGTGGCAAGTGATAAATATGTAGTGGTGGTGGTGATGAGCAGTAGTAGTAGTGGTGGTGGTGATGAGTACTAATTAATTGGTGATAGATAGTAATAGTAGTAGTGGTGATGGTAGTAGTAGTAGTGAGTGGTGATGAGCAGTAGTAGTAGTGGTGAACAATCGAGATAGTAGTGGTGTAGAGCAGTAGTAGTTGTAGTGGTGGTGATGAGCAGTAGTAGTAGTAGTGGTGGTGATGAGTAGTAGTAGTAGTGGTGATGGGCAGCAGCAGTAGTAGTAGTAGTAGTATTCGTGGTTGTGATGAGCAGCAGTAGTAGTAGTAGTAATGGTGGTGATGAGCAGTAGTAGTGGTGGTGAAGAGCAGTAGTAGTGGTGGTGAAGAGCAGTAGTAGTGGTGGTGATGAGCAGTAGTAGTAGTGGATGAGTAGTAGTAGTGGTGGTGATGAGTAGTAGTGGTGATGAGTAGTAGTGGTGATGAGCAGTACTAGTAGTGGTGGTGATGAGCAGTAGTAGTAGTAGTAGTGGTGATAGTAGTGGTGGTGATGAGTAGTAGTAGTAGTGGTGGTGATGAGACAGTAGTAGTGGTGGTGATGAGCAGTAGTAGTAGTAGTGGTGGTGATGAGCAGTAGTAGTAGTAGTGGTGGTGATGAGCAGTAGTAGTAGTAGTGGTGGTGATGAGCAGTAGTAGTAGTGGTGGTGATGAGCAGTTGTAGTAGTAGTACTGGTGGTGATGAGCAGTAGTAGTAGTAGTAGTGGTGGTGATGAGCAGTAGTAGTAGTAGTAGTAGTGGTGATGAGCAGTAGTGGTGGTGGTGGTGAGTAGTGGTGAGTAGTGAAGTAGTGGTGGTGATGAGCAGTAGTAGTGGTGGTGATGAGCAGTAGTAGTGGTGGTGATGAGCAGTAGTAGTAGTGGTGGTGTAGAGCAGTAGTAGTGGTGGTGATGAGCAGTAGTAGTAGTAGTAGTAGTGGTGGTGATGAGTAGTAGTAGTAGTAGTAGTAGTGGTGGTGAGCAGTAGTAGTATTGGTGGTGAGCAGTAGGAGTAGTAGTAGTGGTGGTGAGCAGTAGTAGTAGTAGTAGTGGTGGTGAGCAGTAGTAGTGGTGGTGGTGAGCAGTGGTAGTGGTGGTGATGAGCAGTAGTGGTGGTGATGAGCAGTAGTAGTAGTGGTGATAGGTAGTAGTAGTGGTGGTGATGAGCAGTAGTGGTGATGAGCAGGAGTAGTAGTGGATGAGTAGTAGTAGTGGTGGTGATGAGTAGTAGTGGTGATGAGTAGTAGTGGTGATGAGCAGTAGTAGTAGTGGTGGTGATGAGCAGTAGTAGTAGTAGTAGTAGTAGTAGTAGTGGTGGTGATGAGCAGTAGTAGTAGTGGTGGTGATGAACAGTAGTAGTGGTGGTGATGAGCAGTAGTAGTAGTAGTGGTGGTGATGAGCAGTAGTAGTAGTAGTGGTGGTGATGAGCAGTAGTAGTAGTGGTGGTGATGAGCAGTAGTAGTAGTGGTGGTGATGAGCAGTTGTAGTAGTAGTACTGGTGGTGATGAGCAGTAGTAGTAGTAGTAGTGGTGGTGATGAGCAGTAGTAGTAGTAGTAGTGGTGATGAGCAGTAGTGGTGGTGGTGGTGAGTAGTGGTGAGTAGTAGTAGTGGTGGTGATGAGCAGTAGTAGTGGTGGTGATGAGCAGTAGTAGTGGTGGTGATGAGCAGTAGTAGTAGTGGTGGTGTAGAGCAGTAGTAGTGGTGGTGATGAGCAGTAGTAGTAGTAGTAGTAGTGGTGGTGATGAGTAGTAGTAGTAGTAGTAGTGGTGGTGAGCAGTAGTAGTATTGGTGGTGAGCAGTAGGAGTAGTAGTAGTGGTGGTGAGCAGTAGTAGTAGTAGTAGTGGTGGTGAGCAGTAGTAGTGGTGGTGGTGAGCAGTGGTAGTGGTGGTGATGAGCAGTAGTAGTAGTGGTGATAGGTAGTAGTAGTGGTGGTGATGAGCAGTAGTGGTGGTGATGAGTAGTAGTGGTGATGAGCAGGAGTAGTAGTGGATGAGTAGTAGTAGTGGTGGTGATGAGTAGTAGTGGTGATGAGTAGTAGTGGTGATGAGCAGTAGTAGTAGTGGTGGTGATGAGCAGTAGTAGTAGTAGTAGTAGTAGTAGTAGTGGTGGTGATGAGCAGTAGTAGTAGTAGTGGTAGTAGTAGTAGTAGTAGTGGTAGTAGTAGTAGTGGTGGTGGTGATGAGTAGTAGTAGGAGTGGTGGTGGTGATGAGTAGTAGTAGTGGTGGTGGTGATGAGTAGTAGTAGTGGTGGTGGTGATGAGTAGTAGTAGTGGTGGTGGTGATGAGTAGTAGTAGTGGTGGTGGTGATGAGTAGTAGTAGTAGTGGTGGTGATGAGTAGTAGTAGTGGTGATGAGCAGTAGTAGTAGTGGTGGTGATGAACAGTAGTAGTAGTAGTGGTGGTGATGAGCAGTAGTAGTAGTAGTAGTGGTGGTGATGAGCAGTAGTGGTGAGGTGATGTAGTAGTGGTGGTGATGAGCAGTGGTGGTGATGAGTAGTAGTGGTGATGAGCAGTAGTAGTAGTGGTGGTGATGAGCAATGTAGTAGTAGTAGTGGTGGTGATGAGCAGTAGTAGTAGTAGTAGTAGTAGTAGTAGTAGTAGTAGTAGTAGTAGTGGTAGTAGTAGTAGTAGTAGGTGGTGATGAGTAGTAGTGGTGGTGGTGATGAGTAGTAGTAGTGGTGGTGGTGATGAGTAGTAGTAGTGGTGGTGGTGATGAGTAGTAGTAGTGGTGGTGGTGATGAGTAGTAGTAGTGGTGGTGGTGATGAGTAGTAGTAGTGGTGGTGGTGATGAGTAGTAGTGGTGGTGATGAGCAGTAGTAGTAGTGGTGGTGATGAGCAGTAGTAGTAGTAGTGGTGGTGATGAGCAGTAGTAGTAGTAATAGTGGTGGTGATGAGCAGTAGTGGTGGTGATGAGTAGTGGTGGTGATGAGCAGTGGTGGTGATGAGCAGTAGTAGTAGTGGTGGTGATGAGCAGTAGTAGTAGTAGTGGTGGTGATGAGCAGTAGTAGTAGTGGTGGTGATGAGCAGTAGTAGTGGTGGTGATGAGCAGTAGTAGTGGTGGTGATGAGTAAGTGGTAGTGGTGGTGATGAGCAGTAGTAGTAGTAGTGGTGGTGATGAGCAGTAGTAGTAGTAGTAGTGGTGGTGATGAGCAGTAGTAGTAGTAGTGGTGGTGATGAGCAGTAGTAGTAGTGGTGGTGATGAGTAGTAGTAGTAGTGGTGGTGATGAGCAGTAGTAGTAGTGGTGGTGATGAGCAGTAGTAGTAGTAGTGGTGGTGATGAGCAGTAGTAGTAGTAGTAGTAGTGGTGGTGATGAGCAGTAGTAGTAGTAGTAGTAGTGGTGATGAGCAGTAGTGGTGGTGGTGGTGAGTAGTGGTGAGTAGTAGTAGTGGTGGTGATGAGCAGTAGTAGTGGTGGTGATGAGCAAGTAGTAGTGGTGGTGATGAGCAGTAGTAGTAGTGGTGGTAGTAGAGTAGTAGTAGTGGTGGTGATGAGCAGTAGTAGTAGTAGTAGTAGTGGTGGTGATGAGTAGTAGTAGTAGTAGTAGTGGTGATGAGCAGTAGTAGTAGTAGTAGTGG
>NW_026288328.1:0-2682 GCF_023373465.1 Oncorhynchus keta
GCCCCATCCCGCATGCGGGATCGTGACTACAGCCTCAAGCTCATTACCATAACGCAACATTAGCGATTTCTGAAAATTGCAAAATAAATGAAATAAATATGCCTGTCCTCAAGCTTATCCTTTCCTTAACAATCCTGTCGTCTCAGATTTTCAAAATATGCTTTAGAACCAGAGAAAATCAATAATTTGTGTAAGAGTGGTGATAGCTAGCTTAGCATTTAGCACGCAACATTCAAAAAACCAGCAAAGGGATCAAATAAAATAATTTACCTTTGAAGAACTTCCTCAGATGTTTCCAATGAGGAGACTCTCAGTTACATAGCAGATGTCCAGTTTTTTCCTGAAAGATGCTTGTCAGACACAACGCTCCGCTTTGTTACTATGCATTTGGCTACCGAAACTAATCAAAATTCAGTCACCTAAACGCCGAACTTTTTTCCGAATTAACTCCATAATATCGAATGAAACATGGAAAACGTTGTTTGAATCAATCCTCAAGGTGTTTTGTCATATATCTCTTCATTGAAATGCTGGGTCCTAGAAGCGTGCATTCTTTCTGATTCGATGGAAAAATACTGGGACCTGACTTTTGCGCACCAATTTCCACGCAGACACCATGCGGGACACTTTTGGTAATTGTAGGCTCTTATGGCCAATCTTCCAATGATATGCCTACAAATACGTCACAATGCTGCAGACACCTGGGGGAACGATAGGAAGTGTCCGTTCATTCCTGTCGCATTCACAGCCATATAAGGAGATCATGGAAAACGTGCCTTCAGAAATCCTGTTGATTTCCTGGTCACTCAAACATCTTGGTTTTGCCTGTAGATATTGTTCTATGGCACTCACAGTGAAAATCTTTGCAGTTCGGGAACGCCAGAGTGTCTTCTTTCCAAAACTATCAATTCCAAGCATAGTCGAGCATCTTTTTCGTGACAAAATATTGCACTAAAAACGGGCACGTCTTTTTATCCAAAAATGAAATACTGCCCCTATAGGTCTAACAGGTTAACATAGAGATTCTGGGAACATCAGAAGGTGGGGGAAATTAACTATATTCTGGTAATCCGACCAATTGAACATATGTGGTGGTACTTAATGAATATGATGTCAGTTCGGTTGTCATCGGAGACGTTCACATCAATGAGAGGATGACATAAACTCTACAGTGGAAAGTCTACATGAGTTATCGGATTCACATGGATTTGTTGTTCAATTTAAATGTTTGAATATAAAATTATTGGTGAAGAGATTAAATGTAATTTTAACTTCCAAATGAGAGATTTGGGTTTTCGCCATAAGGTTAGGGCTCTGCTCAATCAGTGGCCCGCCCTGTGAAGAGACATGGGTTATAAAACTTTTCAGACACACCCTTCTCGCTCCACTATAATGCCTGACGAAAATGTAACCACCTGTTCCGGGGGATGTGAGGAGAAGACGGTCCGATGTCAGAATGGTTCAGATAATACCTACTGACGAAGCCAACCTCAGCGTGAGCTTTTGCTGCGGAATGGTATGAACTTTTAACTCTTATTCACTACAGAAGTGATACCTCTAGCGTTGAGTTAGCAACAGCAGCTGCAAACGTAGGTTAGGAAAGAACAGAGTATCCAGTCTACCATAATGACTATACTACAACGTATCCAATTTACCACCAGAGACATTCTTCACAGGACTCGGTTGGGAAACACGCGACCTTCCATCTACCACCAACCTATCAAAGCGCAGCTCACAATAAATATTTATTTCATTTTCCTTTTCCAAATGGTAATTTAGAATGCGCCAAGATACTGTATTGACGATAGCACAGCTTCGCCCTTTTTCCTCAGTCCACCCGCTCTTTCCTCCAACCCAGCCCCTTTTCTTTGTGTAACCAGCTGTCATATCTGTTCTGCCCGCCAGGGACGTTTTCCTTTATGACGTAATTTGTAATCAAGGTATAATTCATTCTGTGTATATGTAATTCTGTGTGATTAGTTAGGTATTTAGTAAATAAATAATTAAACCCAATTTTGTATTGCTGATTCAATGTTAGTCAGGTTCAGAAGATAACCAAGAATTTATAACTTTCAGATGAGACTGAATTAAGGTGACTATTAATATTGACTGGTATTGATGTAAAATATTACTAGGTCTTTAAGAGTTTATTTGAAGATAACAGCTCTATAAATATTATTTAGTGGTGCCCCGACTCTCTAGTTAATTACATGCACATGATTAGCCTCCAATCAGGTAATATCAATTACGGAGAAAAGGATTTTATAGAATAGAATGTCATATCACTTAATCCGGCATAGCCAAAGACACGACACATGGCTGTCAGCCCAATCAAAGACACGACACACAGCTGTCAGCCAATCAAAGACACGACACACAGCTGTCAGCCATCAAAGACACGACAGAAGTGCAAAATACTTATCAGAAAATATTTCCCAACCGGGCACAGTCTGTCCATGATCCGATTCCGACTTGTTTCTCATTAATCCCTCAAGCGGGCGGAGAAAGGTTGTTTGGAGAAATGTCATGACAGCTTCTGTCTATAGAAATTGATAAAATTTGCACCTCTGATCTTTGCCATTGATCATTTCTGTGAGCAAGATCCATAGTGCTTCACCGTCTAGTGGCCAATGTGCTGTCACTAGCTGTCCATCACTATGCTGTGGTCTAGATGTACATCAC
>NW_026288329.1:0-10000 GCF_023373465.1 Oncorhynchus keta
CAGACAGACAGACAGACAGACAGACAGACAGACAGAGACAGAGACAGAGATAGAGAGAGAGAGAGATACAGAGAGAGAGGTGTGCGGTCAAAGACTCTTCCTGAAGAGGATTCTGAATTCATTTAATGAAGCAGCAGGCTGTATTTCATGAGGAAAGAGGACAGACCAGACTAGACCAGACCAGACCAGACCGGACCAGACTAGACTAGACCAGACCAGACTGGACTAGACCAGACCAGACCAAACCGAACTAGACTAGGCAAGACTAGACCAGACCAGACTGACTAGACTAATCGGAGACGAGTCCAGACCAGAGGGACAGAACTAGACTAGACCAGACCCGGACCAGACCAGACCAGACTGGGCCAGACCAGACTAGACTAATCCAGACGAGGTCCAGACCAGAGGACAGACCAGACAAAATAGAATCACAGTTAACTACATAGCAGTTCAAACAAGGTAGTTGCTGGGCTGAGTCTCAACTGGATCTTGTCACAGAGCCACAATTACAAAAGTCATTTGTGTGACAGCGTCAACAGTTAAAAGTTAAACTAAAAGCTTGACTCGTCTTCTCTCTGATGTTCATGTTCAGCACTAAAACCTCTCAGCTTAACTCCAGCATTATGGTGTTCTGTTATGAGTTCCAGCTGCTTGAGGATTGTGTTCAGTAATCAGAGGATTGATCCTCTGGTTAATCACACAGTAATCAGAGGATTGCTGTTAATCACACAGTAATCAGAGGATTGATCCTCCTGGTTAATCATACAGTAATCAGAGGATTGACTGGTTAATCACACAGTAATCAGAGGATTGATCCTCCTGGTTAATCATAGTTATTGATCCTCTGGTTAATCACACAGTAATCAGAGGATTGATCCTCCTGGTTAATCATATAGTAATCAGAGGATTGTTCCAGTTATCATATAGTTAATTGTTCTTCATACAGTAATCAGAGGATTGTTCCTCCTGGTTAATCACACAGTAATCATTGATCTTCTGGTTAATCATACAGTAATGATCCTCCTGGTTAATCATACAGTAATCAGAAGGATTGATCCTCCTGGTTAATCATATAGTAATCAGAGGATTGTTCCTCCTGGTTGGTTAATCACACAGTAATCAGAGGATTGATCCTCCTGGTTAATCATATAGTAATCAGAGGATTGTTCCTCCTGGTTACTCATATAGTAATCAGAGGATTGATCCTCCTGGTTAATCACACAGTACTCAGAGGATTGTTCCTCCTGGTTAATCATACAGTAATCAGAGGATTGTTCTCCTGGTTAATCACATAGTAATCAGAGGATTGTTCCTCTGGTTAATCATCCTCACAGTAATCAGAGGATTGATCCTCTGGTTAATCACATAGTAATCAGAGGATTGTTCCTCTGGTTAATTACATAGTAATCAGAGGATTGTTCCTCTTGGTTAATCATACAGTAATCAGAGGTTTGTTCCTCTTGGTTAATCATATAGTACTCAGAGGATTGATCCTCCTGGTTAATCACATAGTACTCAGAGGATTGAACAGGCCTGGTTAATCACATAGTAATCAGGGGTTGAACAGGCCTGGTTAATCACACAGTAATCAGAGGTACTCATCCTCCTGGTTAATCACAGCAGTAATGGAAATGTGTTGCTGGTTAATCAGAAAAGCAGGCTTTTGCCCCAGATAAATGTGTAAGTGCTCCTGGTTTCATATAGTACTCAGAGGATTGTTCCTCCTCGTTAATCATATAGTACTCAGAGGATTGATTCTGTCATTAGTACTCAGAGGATTTTCCCCCCTGGTTAATCATATAGTACCCATATTTAATTTTGGTATAATCATTTTTTCTTTTAACATATAATATTTCATCACCACCAACTCCGTGACTGGTTATGGTAATATGGTTGATCCCCTTCATTCTAATGATAACATCCTCACTATGTATATTAATGCAGGGATTGTTGGTTTCTCTATAATGTTGATATTAGGTCTAGGTTTGATGGTAGATTAACTATATGTCCTGGTTAATCATAGTAACTCATGTTGGTATTAAGTCTTGGTTTCACACAGTAATGGTAGATTTAATGATAGAGTAATATGTTGGTATTAGGTCTAGGTTTGATGATAGATTAACTACATGATTCCTTGGTATTAGGTCTAGGTTTGATGGTAGATTAACTACATGTTGGTATTATTAGGTTTGATCACACAGTAATCAGAGGGTTTGATGATAGATTAACTACATGTTGGTATTATAGTCTTGGTTTGATGATAGATTAACTATATCCTGGTCTAGGTCATAGGTATTAGGTCTAGGTTTGATGATAGATTAACTATATGTTGGTATTAGGTCTAGGTTTGATGATAGATTAACTACATGTTGGTATTAGGTCTAGTTTTGATGATAGATTAACTACATGTTGGTATTAGGTCTAGGTTTGATGATAGATTAACTACATGTTGGTATTAGGTCTAGGTTTGATGATAGATTAACTACATGTTGGTATCATAGGGTCTAGGTTTGATGATAGATTAACTACATGTTGGTATTATCTAGGTCTAATCATATAGTACTTTGATGATAGATTAACTACATGTTGGTATTAGGTCTAGGTTTGATGATAGATTAACTACATGTTGGTATTAGGTCTAGGTTTGATGATAGATTAACTACATGTTGGTATTAGGTCTAGGTTTGATGATAGATTAACTACATGTTGGTATTAGGTCTAGGTTTGATAATAGATTAACTACATGTTGGTATTAGGTCTAGGTCTAGGTATTAGGTCTAGGTTTGATGATAGATTAACTACATGTTGGTATTAGGTCTAGGTTTGATGATAGATTAACTACATGTTGGTATTAGGTCTAGGTCTAGGTATTAGGTCTAGGTTTGATGATAGATTAACTACATGTTGGTATTAGGTCTAGGTTTGATGATAGATTAACTACATGTTGGTATTAGGTCTAGGTTTGATGATAGATTAACTACATGTTGGTATTAGGTCTAGGTTTGATGATAGATTAACTACATGTTGGTATTAGGTCTAGGTTTGATGATAGATTAACTATATGTTGGTATTAGGTCTAGGTTTGATGATAGATTAACTACATGTTGGTATTAGGTCTAGGTTTGATGATAGATTAACTACATGTTGGTATTAGGTCTAGGTTTGATGATAGATTAACTACATGTTGGTATTAGGTCTAGGTTTTATGATAGTCATGTTGGTATTAGGGTCTAGGTTTGATGATAGATTAACTACATGTTGGTATTAGGTCTAGGTTTGATGATAGATTAACTACATGTTGGTATTAGGTCCACAGTCTGATGATTGACTCATGTCACCAACCTGGTCAGAGCAATGATATGTTACGTTTGGTATTATGTATTTGTTTGTGGATGTTTAATCCATTTCGTATTTGATATGTTAGGTATTGCAATTAGGTTTGATGTTACAAATTTGCTACATTTACAATATGGTCTGATTTTTGCAAATGTATGTTATGTTACGAATGCCAATTTGTTGTGGCTAACATTAGCTAGGTTGAAAAAACTAAATGTGGCTATTAGGTCGGGTTGATGTTAGAGTTAACTAAAAGTTGGATAAGGTTAGGTAAGAGGAAATGTTAGCTAGATGGGTTATGTCTAGGTTTGATCAATACCAAACGTAACATATGGTACTAGGTCTGAACGTGTCGGATTTACATTTATATGTTACTAGATGCCTATGAGGCCAGGCTGCATCCAGAGATAACTCTCTCTTGATCGTGATCCCTGTGATATTCAGAATGCATTGACCCCACAGGCATCTGGTTTCATCAAACCGGATAATCAACGTAATTGAGTCATCAAATCAGCGTAATTAAGGTTGTTAGGAGCCGAACAATGAATACTTCAGACAGAGACACACCAGGTTCCCCTCCCTCCTTCTCTTAGATAACAAAAATAGTTCATTTGCTCAGTCCTCCCCACTCTGTCTGTGTGTGTGTGTGAGAAAGATTTAGGAGTTAATTGCTCAGTGGTTGCAATCCCACCTCTCTGGTCCTCAAATCATTCCCTCCACCTGACATGGGCGTCCTGTTGATGGAGGTAATCTAGAGAAGGCAGTTAACAGAAGAGCCAGTTTGCACACCCAGGTGTACAGCGGCCATTTTGATTTTGACAGACATTAATTCAGACCAGCAGGCGTCATGGAGGAGTCTAGGGGCGGTAGAAACAGTTGGTCAGACAGCGTTGTGTGTGTGCGTGTGTGTGTGTGTGTGTGTAGGTCTGTGTGTGCGTGCGTGAGGGGGAGTGGGGGGTACAGTACAGAGGAGCAGTGGTGTTCAGTCAGATCCTGAAATCGTAATGTACTCATGTATCCTACCATGGGTCTGAACCCCTAATGTATCCTACCATGGGTCTGAACCCCTAATGTATCCTACCATGGGTCTGAACCCCTAATGTATCCTATGGGTCTGAAGCCCTAATGTATCCTACCATGGGTCTGAACCCCTAATGTATCCTACCATGGGTCTGAACCCTAATGTATCCTACCATGGGTCTGAAGCCCTAACCGGATAATCCTACCATGGGTCCCCCTAATGTATCCTACCATGGGTCTGAACCCCTAATGTATCCTACCATGGGTCTGAACCTAATGTATCCTACCATGGGTCTACCCCTACTATCATGGGTTTGAACCCCTAATTTGTATCCTACCATGGGTCTGAAGCCCTAATGTAACCTACCATGGGTCTGAAGCCCTAATGTATCCTACCATGGTTCTGAACCCCTAATGTAACCTACCATGGGTCTGTCCCCCCTAATGTATCCTACCATGGGTCTGGAAGCCCTAATGTATCCTACCATGGGTCTGAAGCCCTAATGTATCCTACCATGGGTCTGAAGCCCTAATGTTAACCTACCATGGGACTAGGAGAACCCCAAATGTTCCTACCATGGGGTCTGAAGCCCAATGTAACCTACCATGGGTCTGAAGCCCTAATGTATCCTACCATGGGTCTGAACCCCTAATGTTCAGACCACCATGGGTCTGAACCCCTAATGTATCCTACCATGGGTCTGAACCCCTAATGTATCCTACCATGGGTCTGAAGCCCTAATGTATCCTACCATGGGTCTGAACCCCTAATGTATCCTACCATGGGTCTGAAGCGCTAATGTATCCTACCATGGGTCTGAAGCCCTAATGTATCCTACCATGGTTCTGAACCCCTAATGTAACCTACCATGTGTCTGAACCCCTAATGTATCCTACCATGGGTCTGAACCCCTAATGACCATGGGTCTGAAGCCCTAATGTATCCTACCATGGGTCTGAACCCCTAATGTATCCTACCATGGGTTTGAAGCCCTAATGTATCCTACCCTGGGTCTGAACCCCTAATGTATCCTACCATGGGTCTGAAGCCGAATGTAACCTACCATGGGTCTGAACCCCTAATGTATCCTACCATGGGTCTGAAGCCCTAATGTATCCTACCATGGTTTGAAGCCCCTACCATGTAACCTACCATGGGTCTGAACCCCTAATGTATCCTACCATGGGTCTGAACCCCTAATGTATCCTACCATGGGTTTGAAGCCCTAATGTATCCTACCATGGGTCTGAAGCCCTAATGTATCCTACCATGGGTCTGAACCCCTAATGTATCCTACCATGGGTCTGAACCCATAATGTAACCTACCATGGGTCTGAAGCCTAATGTATCCTACCATGGGTCTGAACCCCTAATGTATCCTACCCTGGGTCTGAAGCCCTAATGTATCCTACCATGGGTTTGAAGCCTAATGTAACCTACCATGGGTCTGAAGCCTAATGTATCCCTACCCTGGGTTTGAACCCCTAATGTATCCTACCATGGGTTTGAAGCCCTAATGTATCCCTACCATGGGTCTGAACCCCTAATGTATCCTACCATGGGTCTGAACCCCTAATGTATCCTACCCTGGGTTTGAAGCCCTAATATGGAATAGGATGTCATTTGGAAGGCCTGCCAGTCCTTAGTTAACAGTCATCTTCTATATGTCTCATCAGGAGGCCCAGCGGCCGACAAAGAGAAGAAGAGAGAATTCAACGAGGTGTCACAGCTCCTTAAGATTAAGAAAATCCAATCCCTGGACGGAGAGAGAGAGGAAAGAGAGGGGGAGAGAGACAGAGAGAGAGAGAGAGAGAGAGAGAGAGAGAGAGAGAGAGAGAGAGAGAGAGAGAGAGAGAGGAGATGGAGAGAGAGAGAGAGAGAGAGAGAGAGAGAGAGAGGGAGAGAGAGAGAGAGAGGGAGAGAGAGAGGAGGAGAGAGAGAGGAGGGAGAGAGAGAGAGAGGGGGAGGGATGGAGAGGAGAGAGATGGAGAGAGAGCGAGCATTATTACTGTACCAATTATTATTAGCAGTACCAAGCATTATTATTCTGCTTGGTACTGCATCAGTTTATCTGATGTACCGCACTTTACAAATGTACAATAAACATTACACTTACAAAAGTTATAAAGATTTAAGACATATTAAATGTCATATTCTGAATATATACCGTGTTGTAATGATGTGCAAATAGTTAAAGGACAAAAGTAAATAAATAAACATTAATACTGGTTGTATTTACAATGGAATTTGTTCTTCACTGGTTGACCTCTTCTTGTGGCAACCGGTCACATATCTTGCTGCTGTGATGGAACACTGTGAAATTTTACTATTCTCTCTTTCTCTCTCTTCTCTCTCTCTCTCTCTGTCTCTCCCTATCTCTCTCCCCCTCTCTCCCCATCCTATCCTCCCACCTATCCCCTCCCACCTATCCCCTCCCACCTATCCCCTCTAGTCTCCAGTGGCAGATTCCTCTGACTTTAGCAGTGGGGAATTCGACTTACAAATCATCAGAAGTCATCCTCTGGATCTCCAATAAAACAGGTACCTTCTAACTGCCTCTCTTCACATCTACTCTCATCCACACCACAACCATGGTAACCACTAGAGGTATCACCACAGCCATGGTAACCACTAGGGATATCACCACAGCCATGGTAACCACTAGAGGTATCACCACAGCCATGGTAACCACTAGGGATATCACCACAGCCATGGTAACCACTAGAGGTATCACCACAACCATGGTAACCACTAGAGGTGTCACCACAACCATGGTAACCACTAGAGTTATCACCACAACCATGGTAACCACTAGAGGTACCACCACAACCATGGTAACCACTAGAGGTACCACTACAACCATGGTAACCACTAGAGGTACCACCACAACCATGGTAACCACTAGAGGTACCACCACAACCATGGTAACCACTAGAGGTACCACCACAACCATGGTAACCACTAGAGGTATCACAACAACCATGGTAACCACTAGAGGTACCACCACAACCATGGTAACCACTAGAGATATCACCACAACCATGGTAACCACTAGAGGTGTCACCACAACCATGGTAACCACTAGAGATATCACCACAGCCATGGTAACCACTAGAGGTATCACCACAGCCATGGTAACCACTAGAGATATCACCACAGCCTTGGTAACCACTAGAGGTATCACCACAACCATGGTAACCACTAGAGGTGTCACCACAACCACGGTAACCACTAGAGTTATCACCACAACCATGGTAACCACTAGAGGTGTCACCACAACCATGGTAACCACTAGAGGTGTCACCACAACCATGGTAACCACTAGAGGTATCACCACAACCATAGTAACCACTAGAGGTACCACCACAACCATAGTAACTACTAGAGGTATCACCACAACCATAGTAACCACTAGAGGTATCACCACAACCATAGTAATCACTAGAGGTATCACCACAACCATAGTAACCACTAGAGGTATCACCACAACCATAGTAACCACTAGAGGTATCACCACAACCATAGTAACCACTAGGTATCACCACAACCATAGTAACCACTAGAGGTACCACCACAACCATAGTAACCACTAGAGGTATAACCACAACCATAGTAACCACTGTATAACCACAACCATAGTAACCACTAGCTATTTTAACCATCCAATATAGAGGTATCACCACAACCATAGTAACCACTAGGGTATAACCACAACCATAGTAACCACTAGAGGTATCACCACAAGCTATTTTACAGTAGTGTTCCTGCTGCATATCCAATATACACAGCTATTTTACAGTAGTTTTCCTGCTGCCTATCCAATATACACCAGCTATTTTACAGTAGTGTTTCTGCTGCATATCCAATATACACCAGCTATTTTACAGTAGTGTTCCTGCTGCATATCCAATATACACCAGCTATTTTACAGTAGTGTTCCTGCTGCATATCCAATATACACCAGCTATTTTACAGTAGTCTTCCTGCTGCATATCCAATATACACCAGCTATTTTACAGTAGTGTTTCTGCTGCATATCCAACATACACCAGCTATTTTACAGTAGTGTTCCTGCTGCATATCAATATACACCAGCTATTTTACAGTAGTGTTCCTGCTGCATATCCAATATACACCAGCTATTTTACAGTAGTGTTCCTGCTGCATATCCAATATACACCAGCTATTTTACAGTAGTTTTCCTGCTGCATATCCAATATACACCAGCTATTTTACAGTAGTCTTCCTGCTGCATATCCAATATACACCAGCTATTTTACAGTAGTGTTCCTGATGCATATCCAATATACACCAGCTATTTTACAGTAGTCTTCCTGCTGCATATCCAATATACACCAGCTATTTTACAGTAGTGTTCCTGCTGCATATCCAATATACACCAGCTATTTTACAGTAGTGTTCCTGCTGCATATCCAATATACACCAGCTATTTTACAGTAGTTCTTGCTGCATATCCAATATACACCAGCTATTTTTACAGTAGTGTTTCTGCTGCATATCCAACATACACCAGCTATTTTACAGTAGTGTTCCTGCTGCATATCCAACATACACCAGCTATTTTACAGTAGTGTTCCTGCTGCATATCAATATACACCAGCTATTTTACAGTAGTGTTCCTGCTGCATATCCAATATACACCAGCTATTTTACAGTAGTGTTCCTGCCTCATATCAATATACACCAGCTATTTTACAGTAGTCTTCCTGCTGCATAGTGTTCAATATACACCAGCTATTTTACAGTAGTGTTCTGATGCATATCCAATATACACCAGCTATTTTACAGTAGTCTTCCTGCTGCATATCCAATATACACCAGCTATTTTACAGTAGTGTTCCTGCTGCATATCCAATATACACCAGCTATTTTACAGTAGTGTTCCTGCTGCATATCCAATATACACCAGCTATTTTACAGTAGTGTTCCTGCTGCATATCCAACATACACCAGCTATTTTACAGTAGTGTTCCTGCTGCATATCCAACATACACCAGCTATTTTACAGTAGTGTTCCTGCTGCATATCCAATATACACCAGCTATTTTACAGTAGTGTTCCTGCTGCATATCAATATACACCAGATATTTTACAGTAGTGTTCCTGCTGCTATCCAATATACACCAGCTATTTTACAGTAGTTTTCCTGCTGCATATCCAATATACACCAGATATTTTACAGTAGTCTTCCTGCTGCATATCCAATATACACCAGCTATTTTACAGTAGTGTTCCTGCTGCATATCCAATATACACCAGCTATTTTACAGTAGTGTTCCTGCTGCATATCCAATATACACCAGCTATTTTACAGTAGTGTTCCTGCTGCATATCCAATATACACCAGCTATTTTACAGTAGTGTTTTCCTGCTGCATATCCAATATACACCAGCTATTTTACAGTAGTGTTCCTGCTGCATATCCAATATACACCAGCTATTTTACAGTAGTGTTCCTGCTGCATATCCAACATACACCAGCTATTTTACAGTAGTGTTCCTGCTGCATATCCAATATACACCAGCTGTTTTACAGTAGTGTTCCTGCTGCATATCCAATATACACCAGCTATTTTACAGTAGTGTTCCTGCTGCATATCCAATATACACCAGCTATTTTAC
>NW_026288329.1:15000-27500 GCF_023373465.1 Oncorhynchus keta
CTCTGTATATTTACAAGAGGGTTTCAGGATGGTCCACTCTACAGCCAGCTCCATGCTCTCTGTATATTTACAAGAGAGTTTCAGGATAGTCCAGTCTAACATTGATAATGTGTCTGATTCCTCATTTTCACCTCGAATAGAACTATAGGGACTTGTGTCAGTGTTTTCTTGTTATAAGTGCTGAGGAACTTTATGCACTTGGCCAGATGATTCTGCATCTTTGTTGCATTCTTCCCATATGATTTGGCACAGTATTTGCAAATGTACACAGTGTTTCCCTTCTACATTAGCTGCAGTAAAATGTCTCCCACATCAGATAGTGCCCGTGGCATTTTCCTGTAAAGATTAGAACATTTAAAAAAAAAAAAAAAAATACAATTATATATACAGATAAATAGTTAAGCAGTTAGATTAAACAACTCCTTTGTCTGTTAAGAGACATAGTATTAAAATTAAATATGTATGGAAACAGGTGAATTAACACTCCTCAGTTAGCAGGCTCAAGGTAGCAAAAACTAACTAGCAGGAAATTGTTAACAAGTTAGAAATGATTTAACCACACTTTGCTGTAGGCTACTATTTACTAGTTAACAAAAAAATAATGTATGTCATATAAAATATATTCACCCCACCCAGTATTAAAATAAAACTTACCAGAAAACATGTAGTCCTTGGCTCAGACAGTGTAGTAGTGTGCGCTCAATGGCATCTCATTAGTGTGCAAGATCTTGAGAATCAGCTGTACATGTGATGGAAGAATGCACTGTGCATGCAGAGGGTTGTAATTCCATTGAATTGGGAATTGTTTATCCAAAATATGCCACAGTACCTAGAATTACCTTATGTGTATCCCACAAAAAAAGGCTCATTTTCAAAAGCTAACTTTTTTTTGATGAATTTCAGAAAATTCTCAAAATCCCAGGGCAAAACTTCCCATGGAACATTCCGGAGAATTACCGGAAAGGTTCCGACCCATTTCAACCCCAAATATACCTTTAAACATGTCTGTTACTATAGACAGTAAACCTTTAAACATGTCTGTTACTATAGACAGTAAACCTTTAAACATGTCTGTTACTATAGACAGTAAACATTTAAACATGTCTGTTACTATAGACAGTAAACCTTTAAACATGTCTGTTACTATAGACAGTAAACCTTTAAACATGTCTGTTACTATAGACAGTAAACCTTTAAACATGTCTGTTACTATAGACAGTAAACCTTTATGTTACTATAGACAGTAAACCTTTAAACATGTCTGTTACTATAGACAGTAAACCTTTAAACATGTCTGTTACTATAGACAGTAAACCTTTAAACATGTCTGTTACTATAGACAGTAAACCTTTAAACATGTCTGTTACTATAGACAGTAAACCTTTAAACATGTCTGTTACTATAGACAGTAAACCTTTAAACATGTCTGTTACTATAGACAGTAAACCTTTAAACATGTCTGTTACTATAGACAGTAAACCTTTAAACATGTCTGTTACTATAGACAGTAAACCTTTAAACATGTCTGTTACTATAGACAGTAAACCTTTTTATGTTACTATAGACAGTAAACCTTTAAACATGTCTGTTACTATAGACAGTAAACCTTTAAACATGTCTGTTACTATAGACAGTAAACCTTTAAACATGTCTGTTACTATAGACAGTAAACCTTTAAACATGTCTGTTACTATAGACAGTAAACCTTTAAACATGTCTGTTACTATAGACAGTAAACCTTTAAACATGTCTGTTACTATAGACAGTAAACCTTTAAACATGTCTGTTACTATAGACAGTAAACCTTTAAACATGTCTGTTACTATAGACAGTAAACCTTTAAACATGTCTGTTACTATAGACAGTAAACCTTTAAACATGTCTGTTACTATAGACAGTAAACCTTTAAACATGTCTGTTACTATAGACAGTAAACCTTTAAACATGTCTGTTACTATAGACAGTAAACCTTTAAACATGTCTGTTACTATAGACAGTAAACCTTCAAACATGTCTGTTACTATAGACAGTAAACCTTTAAACATGTCTGTTACTATAGACAGTAAACCTTTAAACATGTCTGTTACTATAGACAGTAAACCTTTAAACATGTCTGTTACTATAGACAGTAAACCTTTAAACTTGTCCATCATCTCTGTATATATAGCACTGTAAATATAGAGTAAACCTTTAAACTTGTCCATCATCTCTGTATATATAGCACTGTAAATATAGAGTAAACCTTTAAACTTGTCCATCATCTCTGTATATATAGCACTGTAAATATAGAGTAAACCTGTAAACTTGTCCATCATCTCTGTATATATAGCACTGTAAACCTGTAAACCTTTAAACTTGTCCATCATCTCTGTATATATAGCACTGTAAATATAGAGTAAACCTGTAAACTTGTCCATCATCTCTGTATATATAGCACTGTAAATATAGAGTAAACCTTTAAACTTGTCCATCATCTCTGTATAAATATAGAGTAAACCTTTAAACTTGTCCATCATCTCTGTACTGTAAATATAGAGTAAACCTTTAAACTTGTCCATCATCTCTGTAAATATAGCACTGTAAATATAGAGTAAACCTTTAAACTTGTCCATCATCTTTGTATATATAGCACTGTAAATATAGAGTAAACCTTTAAACTTGTCCATCATCTCTGTATATATAGCACTGTAAATATAGAGTAAACCTTTAAACTTGTCCATCATCTCTGTATATATAGCACTGTAAATATAGAGTAAACCTTTAAACTTGTCCATCATCTCTGTATATATAGCACTGTAAATATAGAGTAAACCTTTAAACTTGTCCATCATCTCTGTATATATAGCACTGTAAATATAGAGTAAACCTTTAAACTTGTCCATCATCTCTGTATATATAGCACTGTAAATATAGAGTAAACCTTTAAACTTGTCCATCATCTCTGTATATATAGCACTGTAAATATAGAGTAAACCTTTAAACTTGTCCATCATCTCTGTATATATAGCACTGTAAATATAGAGTAAACCATTAAACACGTCCATCATGTTTATTTGTTTACAGAGACACACAAAGTGGGCCGGATGGACGATGACATGTGGTTGCTAGGCAACATCAACCAGACTAGGTACTTCCGGGTGAACTACGACCTCCACAACTGGAGGCTCCTCATTGGACAGCTGATGACCAACGCTGAGGTAGGACACTCTTCCTCTTCGTCATCTTCCTCTTCTTCATCTTCCTCTTCTTCCTCCTCTTCATCTTCCTCTTCCTCATCGTCCTCTTCCTCCTCTTCCGCTTTGTCATCTTCCTCTTCTTCATCGTCCTCTTCTTCCTCCTCTTCCTCATCGTCCTCTTCCTCCTCTTCCTCCTCTTCCGCTTCGTCATCTTCTTCTTCTTCATCTTCCTCTTCTTCCTCTTCTTCATCTTCCTCTTTGTCATCTTCCTCTTCTTCTTACTCTTCATCTTCCTCTTCTTCATCGTCCCCTCGTCCTCCTCTTCCTCCTCTTCTGCTTCGTCATCTTCTTCTTCTTCATCTTCCTCTTCTTCCTCCTCTTCATCTTCCTCTTCCTCATCGTCCTCTTCCTCCTCTTCGCTTCGTCATCTTCCTCTTCTTCATCGTCCTCTTCCTCCTCTTCTTCATCTTCATCCTCTTCCTCCTCTTCCGCTTCGTCATCTTCCTCTTCTTCATCATCCTCTTCCTCCCCTTCCTCCTCTTCCTCCTCTTCGCTTCGTCATCTTTCTCTTCTTCATCGTCCTCTTCCTCCTCTTCCTCCTCTTCGCCGTCATCTTCTTCAACTTCATCTTCCTCTTCTTCCTCCTCTTCATCTTCCATCTTAGTCATCTTCCTCTTTCCTCTTCCTCCTCTTCCGCTTCGTCATCTTCCTCTTCTTCATCTTCCTCTTCTTCATCTTCCTCTTCGTCATCTTCCGCTTCTTCATCGTCCTCTTCCTCCTCTTCTTCATCTTCCTCTTTGTCATCTTCCTCTTCTTCTTCCTCTTCATCTTCCTCTTCTTCATCGTCCTCTTCCTCCTCTTCCTCCTCTTCCGCTTCGTCATCTTCTTCTTCCTCCTCTTCCTCCTCTTCCGCTTCGTCATCTTCCTCTTCTTCATCTTCCTCTTTGTCATCTTCCTCTTCGTCATCTTCCGCTTCTTCATCATCCTCTTCCACCTCTTCTTCATCTTCCTCTTTGTCATCTTCCTCTTCTTCTTCTTCTTCATCTTCCTCTTCTTCATCGTCCTCTCCTCCTCTTCCTCCTCTTCCGCTTCGTCATCTTCTTCTTCCTCTTCTTCCTCCTCTTCATCTTCCTCTTCCTCATCGTCCTCTTCCTCCTCTTCCTCCTCTTCCGCTTCGTCATCTTCCTCTTCTTTCATCATCGACCTCTTCCTCCTCTTCCTCCTCTTCCGCTTCGTCATCTTCCTCTTCTTCATCATCCTCTTCCTCCTCTTTCTCCTCTTCTTCGTCATCTTCTTCTTCTTCATCTTCCTCTTCTTCCTCCTCTTCATCTTCCTCTTCCTCATCGTCCTCTTCCTCCTCTTCCTCCTCTTCCTCAGCTTCCGCTTCGTCATCTTCCTCTTCTTCATCTTCCTCTTTGTCATCTTCCTCTTCGTCATCTTCCGCTTCTTCATCGTCCTCTTCCTCCTCTTCTTCATCTTCCTCTTTGTCATCTTCCTCTTCTTCCTCTTCTTCATCTTCCTCTTCTTCCTCTTCTTCCTCTTCCTCCTCTTCCTCCTCGTCATCTGGACCATTAAAGGTTTGAATAAAAATGTAAAAGCAGAAAAATCTGAAAACCGTTCCACCTTTTACCCTTTTCTCTCCGTAGATCATATCTGTCGGCAACAGGGCGGGGCTCATCGATGATGTCTTCAATCTGGCCAGGTGCGTTTAATGGCCGCTACTCTTCTCAACCTGTTCTCAGTACAGCCGTTTTATAGAGTTTAGACACGTCATCTCAGCTACCCTTCTCAACCTGTTCTCAGTACAGCCGTTTTTATAGAGTTTAGACACGTCATCTCAGCTACTCTTCTCAACCTGTTCTCAGTACAGCCATTATTAGACAAAGGGCTAATAATGGAAATATGTTGTGAAATACCAATGATGTGACCAGGAAATACCAATGATGTGACCAGGAAATACCAATGATGTGACCAGGAAATACCAATGATGTGACCAGGAAATACCAATGATGTGACCAGGAAATACCAATGATGTGACCAGGAAATACCAATGTTGTGACCAGGAAATACCAATGTTGTGACCAGGAAATACCAATGATGTGACCAGGAAATACCAATGATGTGACCAGGAAATACCAATGATGTGACCAGGAAATACCAATGATGTGACCAGGAAATACCAATGATGTGACCAGGAAATACCAATGTTGTGACCAGGAAATACCAATGATGTGACCAGGAAATACCAATGTTGTGACCAGGAAATACCAATGTTGTGACCAGGAAATACCAATGATGTGACCAGGAAATACCAATGTTGTGACCAGGAAATACCAATGATGTGACCAGAAAATACCAATGTTGTGACCAGGAAATACCAATGTTGTGACCAGGAAATACCAATGATGTGACCAGGAAATACCAATGATGTGACCAGGAAATACCAATGATGTGACCAGGAAATACCAATGATGTGACCAGGAAATACCAATGTTGTGACCAGGAAATACCAATGATGTGACCAGGAAATACCAATGATGTGACCAGGAAATACCAAAACAGGAAATACCAATGATGTGACCAGGAAATACCAATGATGTGACCAGGAAATACCAATGTTGTGACCAGGAAATACCAATGATGTGACCAGGAAATACCAATGTTGTGACCAGAAAGTAGTTCAGGAAATACCAATGATGTGACCAGGAAATACCAATGATGTGACCAGGAAACAGGAAATACCAATGATGTGACCAGGAAATACCAATGTTGTGACCAGGAAATACCAATGTTGTGACCAGGAAATACCAATGATGTGACCAGGAAATACCAATGATGTGACCAGGAAATACCAATGTTGTGACCAGGAAATACCAATGTTGTGACCAGGAAATACCAATGATGTGACCAGAAAATACCAATGTTGTGACCAGGAAATACCAATGTTGTGACCAGGAAATACCAATGTTGTGACCAGGAAATACCAATGTTGTGACCAGGAAATACCAATGATGTGATCAGGAAATATCAATGTTGTGACCAGGAAATACCAATGATGTGATCAGGAAATATCAATGATGTGACCAGGAAATACCAATGATGTGATCAGGAAATCTACCAATGTTGTGAACAGGAAATACCAATGTTGTGACCAGGAAATACCAATGTTGTGACCAGGAAATACCAATGATGTGACCAGGAAATACCAATGATGTGACCAGGAAATACCAATGTTGTGACCAGGAAATACCAATGATGTGACCAGGAAATACCAATGATGTGACCAGGAAATACCAATGTTGTGACCAGGAAATACCAATGATGTGACCAGGAAATACCAATGTTGTGACCAGGAAATACCAATGTTGTGACCAGGAAATACCAATGTTGTGACCGTCTCAGGAAATATGTCCGTGTGGAATTGTGACGTGCCCAAAGTGGTGGACAAATGATTTGCCTGTCTCTGTCTTTTCTCAGAACAGTAGTTCCGTGACTGATTCTCTGGTTGGCTACACAGCTCATAAGGCACAGCGTTTTTCATCTGTTGGACACGCCATGCTGGCAGGATGCTGGAAACACATCGCGCTAGCTAACTGGGAACAGAGAGGCCTGCCGCTTGGTGACAGCTGGCCCCTGCGGCGTGTCTTTGAACATATTGCTAAGATCTACGGCATCCATCCTGACTGCCGCTGTCTCTCCCCCTAAGATCTAGTGGCTCCCCTGTCTGATAGCACTAGGTAGGCTCAGATCTCCATGACAGATTGGCTAAGATCTAGTGCTATGCCAGTCTGATAGATACTAGTTTTCACCGCCATGACAGACAGCCAGATCCACTGTTTGTGTATCAAATGGCTCCCTACACCTAAATAGTGCACTACTAGGTGCGCCACAGGGCCCTGGTCAAAAGTAGTGCACTATTTAAAGAATAGGGTGCCATTTGATAACGCTCTAATCCCCACAACCTCCTCTGTGACAAGGGAAGACACACAGCTCCAGGATGGTGTGTTTTTAGTGTCTGGAAACAGTGGGGTTGATGAGGATGCAGCCTCTGCATCACGGTGGCTATGCTTCCACTGTCTGATAGATACTAGTGAGTAGGTCAAGTCAGGCGTCTCCTGATGACAGTAGTCTCAGAGCTAAGATCTAGTGGCTATACTTCCACTGTCTGATAGATACTAGTTAGTAGGTCAAGTCAGGGATCTCCTGATGACAGTAGTCTCAGAGCTAAGATCTAGTGGCAATGCTTCCACTGTCTGATAGATACTAGTTAGTAGGTCAAGTCAGGGATCTCCTGATGACAGTAGTCTCAGAGCTAAGATCTAGTGGCTATGCTTCCACTGTCTGATAGATACTAGTTAGTAGGTCAAGTCAGGGATCTCCTGATGACAGTAGTCTCAGAGCTAAGATCTAGTGGCAATGCTTCCACTGTCTGATAGATACTAGTTAGTAGGTCAAGTCAGGGATCTCCTGATGACAGTCGTCTCAGAGCTAAGATCTAGTGGCTATGCTTCCATAGATACTACTACTTTTTAAATATTTGTTTTATTTATTTAACCTTCATTTAATTAGGCAAGTCAGTTAAGAGCAAATTCTTAATTACAATGACAGCCTACTGAGAAACAGTGGGTTAACTGCCTTGTTCAGGGGCAGAATGACAGATTTTCACCTTGTCAGCTCTGGGATTTGATCCAGCAACCTTTCGGTTACTTGGCCCAACGCTCTAATCACTAGGCAACCAGTCAGGTAGCAGTCTCGGCAGGTAGCCTAGTGGTTACATATTAATAACTAAACTACTGAGACATATTCATAACTAAATTCACACTACTGAGACATATTAATAACTAAACTACTGAGACATATTAATAACTAAATTCACACTACTGAGACATTAATAACTAAACTACTGAGACATATTAATAACGAAACTACTGAGACATCAATAACTAAATTCACACTACTGAGACATATTAATAACTAAACTACTGAGACATATTAATAACTAAATTCACACTACTGAGACAAATTAGTCTTAATAACTAAACTCCACTACTGAGACATATTAGTCTTAATAACTAAACTCCACTACTGAGACAAAATTCTCCTTTCTGAAACTGGTTTAACAGTATTATTTTTGAATGAGCGCGCCAGCTTAACTGAGTTTTTATGTATATAAAGAAGGACTTAATCGAACAAAAGGACCATTTGTGATGTAACCGGGACCTTTTGGAGTGCCAACAGAAGAAGATCTTCAAAGGTAAGGCATTTATCGCTATTTCTGACATTCGTGTTTCACCTGCCTGGTTGAAAAATGTTTTTCATACTTTTATCTGCCGGGCGCTGTCCTCAGAAAATCGCATGGCGTGCTTTCGCCGTAAAGCCTTTTTGAAATCTGACACAGCGGCTGAATTAACAAGAAGTTAAGCTTTATTTTGATGTATAATACTTGTATTTTCATGAATGTTAAATATTTATATTTCTGTAATTTGAAATTCGCACTCTGCAATTTTTACCGTCCCACCTGCCCATTGAGGCTTGCCTGGAGGGTTGTTAGCACAGTGTCAAAGAAGGGCCAGAAGTATACAGAAGGGTGTCGTCTGCGTAGAGGAGAATCACCAGCAGCAAGAGCGACATCATTGATCTATACAGAGAAAAGAGTCGGCCAGAGGATTGAACCCTGTGGTACCCCCATAGATACTGCCAGAGGTCCGGTCAACAGGCCCTCCGATTTGACACACTGAACTCTGTCTGAGAAGTAGTTGGTGAACCAGGGAGGCAGTCATTTGAGAAATCAAGGGTGTTGAGTCTGCCGTTAAGAATGTGATAATTGACAGAGTCGAAACCCTTGGCCAGGTCGATGAATACGGCTGCACAGTATTGTCTCTTATCGTTGGTGGTTATGATATCGTTTAGGACTTTGTGCTTGGCTGAGGTGCATGACCAGCTCGGAAACGAGATTGCATAGCGGAGAAGGTACGGTGGGATTCGGGTGGTCGGTGATATTTTTGTTAACTTGGCTTTGGAAGACCTTAGAAAGGCAGGGTAGGATAGATATAGGTCTGTAGCAGTTTGGGTCTAGAGTGTCTCCCCCTTTGAAGAGGGGGATGGCCGCGGCAGATTTCCAATCTTTGGGGATCTCAGACGATACGAAAGAGAGGTTGAACAGGCTAGTAATAGGGGTTGCAACTATTTCAGCGGATAATTTGAAAAAAAAGAAGGTCCAGATTGTCTAGCCCAGCTGATTTGTTGGGGTCCAGATTTTGCAGCTCTTTCAGAACATCAGCTATCTTGATTTGGGTGAAGGAGAAATGGGGGAGGTTTGGGCAAGTTGCTGTGGGGAGCGCAGGGCTGTTGACCGGGGTAGGGGTAGCCAGGTGGAAAGCATGGCCAGCCGTAGAAAAATGCTTCTTGAAATTCTCAATTATCGCGGGTTTATCGGTGGTAACAGTATTTCCTAGCCTCAGTGCAGAGGACAGCTGGGAGGAGGTGCTTTTTGGAGTTTGTGCTACAGGATGCAAATTTCTGTTTGAAAAAGCTGGCCTTGGCTTTCCTAACTGCCCCTGTATATTGTTTCCTAACTTCTCTGAAAAGTTGCATATCATGGGGGATTTTCGATGCCAATGTAGTACGCCACAGGATGTTTTTTGTGCTGGTCAAGGGCAGTCAGGTCTGGCGTGAACCAAGGGCTATATCAGTTCCTGGTTCTACATTTTTTGAGTGGGGCATGCTTATTTAAGATGGTGAGGAAAGCACTTTTAAAGAATAACCAGACATCCTCTACTGACGGAATGAGGTCAATATTCTTCCGGGATACCCCGGGCCAGGTCAATTAGAAATGCCTGCTCGCTGAAGTGTTTCAGGGAGCGTTTGACACTGATGAGGGATGGTCATTTGACCACAGACCGATTACGGATGCAGGCAATGAGGCAGTGATCGCTGAGATCCTGGTTGAAGACAGCAGAGGTGTATTTGGAGGGCAGGTTGGTTAGGATGATATCTATGAGGGTGCCCGTGTTTACGGATTTGGGGTTATACCTGGTGGGTTCATTGATAATTTTTGTTGAAGGCATCAAGCTTAGATTGTAGGATGGCAGATCTCTGCAGTAGATTGCAACTCCGCCCCCTTTTGCAGTTCCATCTTGTCGGAACATGTTACAGTTAGGGATGGAAACGTCAGGGTTTTTGGTGGTCTTCCTAAGCCAGGATTCAGACACGATATCCGGGTTGGCAGAGTGTGCTAAGGCAGTGAATAAAACAAACTTAAGGAAGGAGGCTTCTAATGTTAAAATGCATGAAACCAAGGCTTTTATGGTTACAGAAGTCAACAAATGAGAGCGCCTGGGGAATGGGAGTGGAGTTAGGCACTGCAGGGCATGGATTAACCTCTACATCACCAGAGAAACAGAGGAGAAGTAAGATAAGGGTACTGCTAAAGGCTATAAGAACTGGTCGTCTAGTACGTTGGGAACAGAGAGTAAAAGGAGCAGGTTTCTGGGCACGGTACAATAGATTCAAGGAATAATGTACAGACAAAGGTGTGGTAGGATGTGAATACAGTTGAGGTAAATGTATGCATTGAATGAAGATTAGAGAGATTTTGTCTCTAGATACATCATTTAAACCAGGTGAGGTCACCGCATGAGTGGTAGGGGAACTAAAGGGTTAACTAAGGCGTATTGTACAGGAATAGAGTCTCTACAGTGAAATAAGGCAATAATTACTAACCAAAACAGCAATGGACAAGGCATATTGACATTAGGGAGAGGCATGCGTAGCCAAGTGATTATAGGGGTCCAGTGAGTGGCTCGGCGGGCCAGAGACACAGCGTTTCAGGCAGCTAGCGGGCCGGGGCTATCAAGCTAGCAGAAGGGCCTTAGAGGGGCGATGGAAGAAGTCTGTTGTAGCCCCCTCGGGCAGACCAGTCGTCATGGATCAGCAGGGCAGGGTGTGGTAAATGAGCCCAGGCCAATTGGCAAAATTAAGTGGCCAGAGAATTTGTCCTATGGGCCTTTTATTTATTTAACAAGGCAAGTCAGTTAAGAACTAATTCTTATTTTCAATGACGGCCTAGGAACAGTGGGTTAACTGCCTTGTTCATGGGCAGAGCGACAGATTTTTACCTTGTCAGCTCGGGTTACTAGTCCGCAGCTCTAACCACTAGGCTACCCTGCCGCTAACAGTCCAAGATGCTCTAGGCAGCTAGCGGACGCGGCTATCAGGCTAGCAGATGAGCATTCAGGGGATGTCACGATGGAGGAGCCAGCCGAAAAACCCCCTCAGGCGAATTACGTCGGTAGTTCAGTTGTGATGGGTCGGCGGGGTGCAGGCCAATTGGCAAAATAGGTATTGTAGCCCAAGGAGTGGCTGATGGACCTCTTCGGCTAGCTGGGAGATGGGCTAGCTCCAGGCTAATTGGTTCTTGCTTCGGGACAGAGACGTTAGCCACTCGGATAGCAGCTAGCTAGCTGCGATGATCCAGGTTAAGAGGTTCAGAGCTTGCGGTAGGAATCCGGAGATATGGAGAAAAATAAGTCTGATTTGCTCTGGTTTGAGTCGCACTGTGCGGACTGGCGAGAGTTGTCCGGACTAAAGGTAGCTGATGACCACTAGCAGTGGCTAGCTGACTAGTAGCTAGTTAGCTGGCTAGCTTCTGTTGGTGGTTCGGTTCAAAAGTAAAGAAAATAGCAGATCCATTCCACATTGGGTGAGGAAGATTTCAGGAGAGTATATTGAAGTTGAGGTTAAGAAAAATATTAAAAAATAGCTAGCATGACTAGACCAGGAAGAAATGTTCATCTCTGCTGCTTTTCTGCTGCCTGAGTTAGCTACATTACAGCACCACACACACACACCACACACACACACACACACACACACACACACACACACACACACACACACACACACACACACACACACACACACACACACACACACACACACACACACACACACACACACACACGTCTGAGTTAGCTACAGCTGCGCTAAATCAATCATGCAAAACTGAATGGAATGGAATAGGGGTCTAGGTGGTCTTCCCATAAGACCTGAGATTCAAAGTTGACAGCATTTCAAATGCTTTATATGTGGTCTATTAAGCTTGCCTGGCGCAATGGAACCAATAGAATAGCTGCACATCTGCAAACCCGGCCCACATGGCACCCCAGGCAGGCTAGAGTAAATCCTCAAAGTGTTTTAAAGATGTCTGCTTCTCAGAGGATGTTACCTTCAGGGAGCCAGTCCTCTCTATCAGAGGGGTTTCATGGTGTGCTGGGTGTGAGGTCCCAGCTCTGTGCTCTTTCTGCCCGCCTGCTGGGAGCATCA
>NW_026288329.1:32500-35000 GCF_023373465.1 Oncorhynchus keta
CGACCAGGGTTGCTTACAGAACGCCTGGACCCGGCCCTGGCGGTATAAAGTACTTCTCTCTTGCTTTGGACCCACAGCACTTCCTGTCTGTCAGTAGACATGCGGGTGGACGGGGGCATGAATAAAGTACAACACCATGTGATGTGTCAGACTGTCTTTTGGGCCCAGCACCCTGTGGAGAAATGGAGAATGTGCACATCAGCATTTCACCGACACACTCTTCAAATCAGCTCCATGAGGATGCCCTTCTCTGATGATGGACACCTCTCCTCCCCTCTCCTCTCCTCTCCTCTCCTCTCCTCTTCTCTCCTCTCCTCTCCTCTCCTCTCCTCTCCTTTCCCCTGCCCTCCACAGAACTTTCCCTACGGTGTTAGAGGATGTTACCTATCTCTTTCTCTGCAGGTCGAGATACCTGCCCCAGAACTCTCTAGTCTTACATATTTTATATGGGATATGCACCTTTTCCATTTATCTATCCGCAGGGTGGGCAACCTGCCCCAGAACGCACTTCTCTTCCCTGATGTTGTGTCGTACATAAGAACAGCCCGTAGACGTTGTATATTGGCCATATACCACACCCCCTCGGGCCTTACTGCTTAATGAACCTACTCTCTCTCCTCTCCTGCCAGGGCTGGCTACCTGCCCCAGAACGTGCCCCTCCAGATCATCTGCTACCTACCCCAGGAGAGAGAGTTCCTCCCCTGGCACGCTGCCAGCCGCTCCCTCTACCAGCTGGACAAGCTGCTGGACCGCACAGAGGACTACAGCCTCTTCAGTGTAGGTTATAACCTCTGACCTCTAAACCTGACCCTGACCCTAATCAAGCTGCTGGACCGCACATAGGACTACAGCCTCTTCAGTGTAGAAGTTATAACCTCTGACCCTAATCCTAACCCTGACCCTGACCATAGCACTCCAACTACAGCCTCTTCGTAGTTTATAACCTCTGACCCTAATCCTAACCCTGACCATAACCCTCCAACTACAGCCTCTTCAGTGTAGGTTATAACCTCTGACCCTAACCCTAACCCTAACCCTGACCATAACCCTCCAACTACAGCCTCTTCAGTGTAGTTTATAACCTCTGACCCTAATCCCAACCCTGACCAGCCTGTTTGGTACAGCTGGTGCCCTCTCAGACCCCCTCTAAAGACCCCGGCACCTTTCTGTGGATCAGGGTTCAATGTATTGAGGAGCTTCTGCCCAGTACTATAAAACCTATGTACTAATGCCCCCACTGAGCCCCAGTACTATAAACCCTATGTACTAATGACCCCCACTGAGCCCCAGTACTATAAACCCTATGTACTAATGCCCCCACTGAGCCCCAGTACTATAAAACCTATGTACTAATGCCCCCACTGAGCCCCAGTACTATAGAACCTATGTACTAATGCCCCCACTGAGCCCCAGTACTATAAACCCTATGTACTAATGCCCCCACTGAGCCCCAGTACTATAAACCCTATGTACTAATGCCCCCACTGAGCCCCAGTACTATAAAACCTATGTACTAATGCCCCCACTGAGCCCCAGTACTATAGAACCTATGTACTAATGCCCCCACTGAGCCCCAGTACTATAAACCCTATGTACTCGATCACCCACTGAGCCCCAGAACTATAAACCCTATGTACTAATGTACCCACTGAGCCCCAGTACTATAAACCCTATGTACTAATGCCCCCACTGAGCCCCAGTACTATAAACCCTATGTACTAGATCACCCACTGAGCCCCAGAACTATAAACCCTATGTACTAGATCACCCACTGAGCCCCAGTACTATAAACCCTATGTACTAAAGCCCCCACTGAGCCCCAGCACTATAAACCCTATGTACTCGATCACCCACTGAGCCCCAGCACTATAAACCCTATGTACTAATGCCCCCACTGAGCCCCAGTACTATAAACCCTATGAACTAATCCCCCACTGAGCCCAGTACTATAAACCCTATGTACTAGATCACCCATTGAGCCCCAGTACTATAAACCCTATCTACTAATGCCCCCACTGAGCCCCAGTACTATAAACCCTATCTACTAATGCCCCCACTGAGCCCCAGTACTATAAACCCTAATTACTAATGCCCCCCCTGAGCCCCAGTACTATAAACCCTATCTACTAATGCCCCACTGAGCCCCAGTACTATAAACCCTATCTACTAATGCCCCCACTGAGCCCCAGTACTATAAACCCTATTACTAATGCCCCCACTGAGCCCCAGTACTATAAACCCTAATTACTAATGCCCCCACTGAGTGTCAGGAAGGGAGGGAGAGTGTCAGGGGAGGAGGGAGGGAGAATGTCAGGGAGGGAGGGAGAATGTCAGGGAGGGAGGGAGGGAGGGAAGGAGGGAGGGATTTTCAGGAAGGGAGAGAGAGTGACAGGGAGGGAGGAGAGTGTCAAGGAGGGAGGGAGAATGTCAGGGAGGGAGGGAGGGAGGGAAGGAGGGAGGGATTTTCAGGAAGGGAGTGAGGGTGAGTGTCAGGGAGGGA